>NW_026695328.1:251574-439888 GCF_029851405.1 Lichtheimia ornata
ATTGTACTTCGTTCAGTTACGTATTGCTTGTGGAACGTGAAGCGGGATATTCCTTGGATGGTAGACACCATGAGTTCAAATCGGGTAATGGTGGATTGGAGCTAAGTGGGTTGTCGGCAGTGGTGTGGGTTTGTAGTGTTGGATGTAACGTCATGGTACCTTGTTCAACGGCTTCGAGAACACGTGCCATTGCTGTCGAATGCGTGTAGCATATTTGATGGTCAGCTTGCGGTCACGGTTTATCCATCGGTAAACGTTTGAAACGAGTTTGAGTGTGGGGAGTGGGGTGGTGGATTCAGGGAGAGCAAAGGGTGAGGTTGCGGAAGGGGATGTTGAGAAAATCATGTAAGGAGAGCTTGTCAATAGGAAATTCAGGTAATCTAGCTGACAATTGAAGGAGGTGTTGGATATGGGGGAAATCGGAACATAAACGAATTAATGGGGGGAGGAGGGAAGAAAAAGTGTGTAGATGCATGGTTGACCAGTATACAAATGGAAGAGATGGGCAGGGAATGAGGAGATAAATGGGGGATGGGGATTGGAAGGCGAATGGTGTAAGACTCGTTGAAGATATACATGATGCGAGATGTTGATCCTGAATATCCACCAGGCCCAAACCACCTTGTGAGCGTGGTAAACAACAAGTTGACCAACTCGGATATGGAAAAAAATTGCACACATACTTACGAATCAGTGTTTGACACTTCTGAATCCATGGTTTAGGGACGACACAAACCCGTAGTACAGCCGAGATAAAGCAGAGGGAGTTAGCCACCGTAGCTTTCCCAAGAATTGAGAGCGTACGTTGTTGTAGTAGGTGTACGTGAGTCTCAAGCTTGGTGTAAAGGCTGCTCAAAAAGCTATCAAATGTTGATCATGGTGATAGAGGGTATCCCAGGTATGTCAAAACGTTGGAGAAATTACGATCATGCCATTGGGCATTAATCGTGTGTAACATGTGTTGCCATGAGGGATTAGGTTCACCTGAAAGTCAGGAAAACCACGGTCTTGTTGAGGTTAACTTTGCCATTGGACGCCAATTTGTATGTCGTAAGATGTTGTAATAGATATTGCCATTCCGGTGGGTGTACGAAGGAATACCAACAAGTCATCAGCATACGCCAAAACTTTGATTGGTGGAATGTGTGGTGTATACAAGTTAGTACGAAAATGGATACGGTGATTCCATTTGGTCATGCTTGGATTAGTCAAAGGTGATCCTAATAATAAGGGGTCGGACATAAGGGTGCGGATAAGGGGTTCAAAGGCAAGGTTAAATAGAAGGGGAGATAGGATCACCTTGACGTAATCCACGAAGTTGAGACACGGGAGAAGATAGCCATCCATTAATGGATAGGAGATGAGTGGAGAAGAAGAGGTGGAGGAGGGAATCAATGAATTGAGTAGGGAATCAAACCTTGTCATTACCTGCCGAAGATAATCCGAATGTACTCTGTCATAAGCTTTTTCTTGGTCAAGTAACACACCCACTGATGGAGATGATGGAGAGAAACGCCGAACATGATGCATGAGGGTTTTGTACCACCCAACCATTGTCTGAGATAAGTCGTTTGGCCAAAAGCCAGTCTGAAAAGGGTTGATTAAGCGATGCATGATGGGTTGTAACCGGTTCGCCAACAATTTGGTAAATAGTTTCGCATCCGAATTAATCAATGACAATGGGCGCCAGTTGGCCAAAAGACGTGGGTCTCCTTTCTTAAACAACAAAACCATGCGTTGACAACCACGAACGAGGATACAAGTTGTGAAGAAGTGCTTGATTCATCACTAAGAGTAGCAGCTGGATCACCGGTTCCCACGTTTGCATGTGTTTGAAATCAATTCCAAAGGTAAACCATCCATCCCAGGGCTTTTACCCAAGGTGCGTGTTCAATGGCTCGAACAAGCTCGTCCCGAAAATGGTCGCATGAGATTGTCTCCTTGTGTTGCTGTCACTTGCACTGAGGAAGGAATAGAAGATAACATCTTATCAACAGCGGCCTGGTCAATCTCGGTAGGGGTATAAAGATCCTTGTAATAGTGACGAGCATGTTGCATTATCCCACCCATGGTGGTGAAAAAGTTCACCGGTGTGTGGGTCACGGAGATGGTGGATGGTGGTGGCGGCCTGTCGTTGTTTCAACACTTTGAAAAAGTACTTGTTGTTCCGTTCCCCTTCCTCGTGCCATCGGGTTGCTTTTCGTAACAACAATTGTTTCGTAACACGTTCTTGAATGTTGGCAATTTCTTTTTCAAGAGGTGGCAGTCGTGGGTCTCGAGTACCATGTTGTTGTATGATAACATGTCGACGACGTTGTAAGTACGAAAGTGTTGTTTGGTGGTATGGCGGTGGCGGAAGCGTAATCAATAGCTGTTTCCTTTAAAACCGCTTTGAGGTTGTCCCAGCATGCTTGTGGATCCATTTCAATGAGCTCATCATCCAATTGTGTAAAGTACTCCTTCACTGTATCCTGTAACAATGATCAAATGGAGGTTGGCCCAACAGCAGTGGGTTAAAACGCCAACAGCCAGGGCCGGTGTCCATGCTGTGTATTCGAAAATCCACTGTCAGCATCTCATGGTCAGTCCAAGCACGTGACATGTGCCATTGCTGGTGGTAGAAATCATGGAGTGGAGGTGATGGGTGCAAAGACGTAGTCCACAGTGGTATGAAAGATTGCCCCGATGGTATGTAGGTGCTGCCGTAGGAGGAGAAAGCATACCATTGATCTCTGGATACAGGTCTGATTGAAAGTGCTCCAACGAAATTATTTAAAATGGTCTGAGTCTTGAATGCAACTTGGTGTGAATGGGTGTTGAAATCGCCTATGACAAAGCACGGTTCGGAAAGATCTGTAAAACAGGGTAAAATCAAGGAGGGAGGGGAAAAACTCTGGTCGTCGATCCCTTTTCAGCAGATGCATAAAGGACCACAATACGACACAAAGCCCCATGTGACGTACAAATGGTGGATACAATACAACGTTGGTCGAAGTGTCACATAGGTATTGGAAAGTGTGAAGGAGGGTTGAGGCAAATAAGGGCACAAATGTTTAGTGAAGCAGAAGAGGGAATTGGGAAAAAGGCGGTGTAAGTGAGAGATGTCTTGGTTAGTAAGTGTTGGAGCATGCGTTTGGGATACTTCCTGTAGAGTGGTAAATCTGAAATGTTGAATATGCTGTGATCGTAGGTGTCGAACAAGTGGATTTGTGCCTCTTTGAATAGCGAGCGAACATTCAAAGAGGCGAGTCGTGCTGTATTATTATTTATCATATTATTGGTGATGCTGTGGGTCAGGTGATTCCCCAGCGGATTGTTGTAAACGTTGTTGGCTCATGTTGCGTGTGACACGTGTGCTGGATGCTGTATCAAGTTTTGGTTTCTTAGGTGTTGGCGTGTGCTGATGCTGATCGTGGTCGATAATAGGGTCGTTGTTGTCATTCATTCTATGGTCGTTGTCATGTTGGTGTGGTGTCAATGATCATTCGATTGTCGGCGTTGTCGGTAGTTGGATTGCTAGAGTCTTTGGTGACATTGGTGCTCTTCTTATGTTGATCTTCAACATCGGGTTGAGAAGCTGTATCAGTATGCTGATCATTGGTTGAATTGGATCTATTATCATCGATGATGGATGAAGGTGCTGTAGTAGTCATCTCCGAATCGCTTAGTCATCATCTACAGCTGACGCTTGCTAATGATTTGGGTACGTGTCAAGAAGCTGAGAATCGGTCAATGAATCCACCATGGCAGCTTGGCGTTCACGGTATACAACAGGACAATGTCGACGAAAATGGCCTTTTTGGTGGCAGTGGAAGCAAGTGAGTTCTTGAAGTTTGGGGCATTCCATCTTGCGATGACCTTGAGTGTTGCAATAACGGCAAAGAGGAGGTGCGTTTTCCATGAGGCGGAACACATCATCCCAAACCTCAATGGGGATAAGGCGGGTGAGTGGTCTATAGTAGGGCTTATCATCCATTAACATGGCACCCGAAGGTGTGGATGTGTCCAAAATGACGGTAGCCTCTCCTTCGAAGGTTTCAGATTCAGGTTCAACGTATAGGCGGATTTGGCAGACACGACCATAGGCACTCATGGCGTTTTTCAATACTTGCTCGATGACATCTTGTGCAAGAAATGGTAGGTGAGAAAAGTTGACCTTGGTAATTTCTGCATCAGCTGACAATGCACGTGTAGCACGATAAGTGACGCCATCATAGGTGACACCATCCGTTAAAGCTTTGTCATCTTGCGTTATCGTCTTCGAAACGTGTCTCAATTAACAATGAACGTGGGTTGCGTGAACGTGAGATGGTTCTTGCTCCGAGGATAGTGCCTAGTTGTTTGATCGTCTGATAGGCGATAGCCTTAGATGGGAAGGTTGGTGCCAAAGTCGAAGATTACGGCATTAGGATTCAAAGCTCTAGTGAGGATTGTTTCTGCCTGACGCGCACGTCGAGCCTCTCTTCATAACCTTGCTCTTCAAAGAGAAGGTGATGCTTTTATTGCGGACAACATTGGCCCAGACCGCACGTCCTGGGGAGGAAGTTGACCTGTTGCCATGGTAAGGGTGTTGGTGTAGGGTTGAGTGAAATGTGATTGGTCCGAATCCGAAAAAGTGAAATTTAGCGGGAAGACCCTCTCCTTCATTGTAAAATAGTATGACTATACTAGAGCCAAAGATGCAGAAGAACTTGTTTGTGTAACAGGTCAAGAGAAGGGTCGATCCTATTGGTGGAGAGTGCATAATGTAGGCTTTTCCTATGCTACACCTATAATGAGGTCAGTCGATGATGCTTATTTATGGTATGATTAATAAGCTAAGCGCATACGAGAGTACCTATTTTGTGTTAGAAACGATAGAGGGGATGATCTTGGCTATCTCCTAGGTTCGCTCGCATGCTTTACATACATACAAGATGATAACGCATTCTGAAAGTTGTCAAAGTAATTTAAGCATATGTATGTAAACTCTTGCCCCATTGTATCAGAGCACACTCATTCTTAAAGATAATCATCTAAGCTTATGATGGACCAAGCATCCGTAGCAAGCACTATTGTTGGGTACCATTTCTATGGGTTTATTATGTTTGAAAATACAAGCATCTATTTAAACATGTATACAACCATTGCCTATTATTATCCTCTACTAGCATATGAACAAGGAAGCTGTAACGAATGTGATGTGACAAAAGGAACAAAAACTTCTCGGTACAATGATGTAGATGACCCAATCTCGCTTTCCTACCTTGAAATTTCTACCCTCCCTTCCATTCCAAAAACCAACCAGAAGTGGATCACATAGAATAAGCGGTACCATTGTGCCATTGTATTCTTGATTGCTGCCGTCATAAACATCTCCATCCATGGTTGCAAAGTAGCTGCTGCATGCATTGACTTGAGATTCCAATAGCATCCATGGCTGCGAAACACCCCTTGTCGAAATACAAGCCCTGACATCCACGCCATTCCATCCATCATCATTCTCGGCCGTATCCCCGTAACATGGCCCATCCCTCCTGCTGACGACGCGCAAAGTAACAAACAACATTCCTCATTGCACTTGATCGCATCCACCCATCCATAACCATTGCAAGTCCAACATGTTGATAGAAACATCTCCTGAGATTGCTTGCTGATGTGCTTCCTTTGCCATCCTTTTGGCAGTCCATCTCCTTCTTGATCATCTTCCATCGCAGCTCAACCCGGTGAAGATTGCATGTATTACGATGCACTCGATAGTTGATATGGCATCATCCATAGAAATGCGTATGTATTAAAGCAAGTTGCTAGACGTAATAATACTGCTGCTACACAATGGCTATCAGCTGTTCACGTAAAACAAGGCTGTAAGGCAAGTTGTTGCAAGCAACTTGAGACGATAGAGAAAAGGTCATGCTATTGGCGAATGCTGTTGCGTTTGGTTGTCGTAGAGGAGCGTACAAGGGAGTGTGTAGCATTAAGGAATGGGTGTATTGTAGTGAGGTGCACACGCCATGGACTTGCCATTCAGTCAAAGACAATCGGATCAAGGCAGTTGTAGGATTGACATGTTGAAGCAGGACAATCGTTCGCAGGTGGTAGTTGTACTTCAATGGGCCAACAGTTGAGAATGGGAGGAAGAGACAAATAAAGTAGGAGTGGAAGAACCGGAAATCAAAGTTGACGTGCGAAGCGAGCAATCCAGCCTGCTGGTCTAAACATAGAGTGACAACAATGAAAACACGAAACACAATACTATTAAAGAGAGGTTGTCAATGAGAATAATAAAGTAGATGGTGAGATACATGGTATCTTGGAGATGTTCTTCCACAATCCAAAAGGTAGCATTTGACTATGACTTACTACTACCAGGATTTCAACAAGGATAGTAGTACAAGATGAAATCTCTCTACAACAACATGGGGCTTATGCCTCCCGCATGGGATATATAAAGTCTATAGTGCATCATTGTTTTTCTAAAAGATTTTTAATGGGAGAAGGGTGCTTTATGTTTATTGCCATGACAACCATGGACGATGGGCAGTGGATGGGATGGTGGTATCACCCCAATGTTAAAATAGTACGAGATCCATATTCGACGACCGCCGGCTTGAGAGTCTTTGTACCTAAAAACAGATACAACCAAATTTGTGTACAGCTTCACTCAGCCCTCTCTCTTTACTGCTCTTTTGCTCCGTTTCTTCCGGTCCTCTCTCTCTCTCTCTCTTTTTCTTTTCTTTACTTTCTCTTTTCTCAATGGCTTCCGATTTGCCTCAGTTCAAGACGGATGCCCCCGCTTCTGGAAGGCGAAGTGCTCGACCCAACAAACGAGTCCTTGTCGTATTAGCCATTGCTGGCATTTTCTTTCTCTTGTACCTGAATGCTCGCATTGACACCACATCAAGTTCTTTGACACCTGCCGACACCGACACAGACTCCTCCTCCTCCACTACTACTACTATCACTACACCCTCTGACACCACTACCAGTGAAGAAACCGGTCAAGGCGACATTGTATTCCCTGACGATATGAGCGATGAGGAAAATGAAGAGATCGTTCCTGATGAGCCAGAGCAAGAACAAGAAGCAGAAGAAGAATTGACAACGACGCCTTCAACCCACTCTGTGGAGCATCATAAGACGGTGACGGATCCTCTAAGCGAAGAAAAGAGCGAAGACGTTGTTATCAATGACTCCAATCATTATGCATACTTGGTGGTGATTGCTTCTTCAGCCGAACAGAGCAGCCGTCGTGCCTTGATTCGTGACAAGTACTTTGGTTTGCGCAACAATTTATTACCTTGCATGCGTTACAATGCCGATATGCTTTATAAGTTTTTGATCTACGGTGGACCTAGCAAGGCTGGCACTGCTGAACGTCGTCGTTATGAAGCTGAAAAGATGGAATGGAATGACTTGGAGGAAATGCCTACAAAGACAGCTTTTGATCAAGCTTCGGTCTTGGAATGGGTAAGTGTTGTCATAGCAACAACAGGATAAGGAACTTACAAAAGTGGGATTTGTCTATAGGCTGAAACGACCTTGGCAGAGCAAGGCATTACCTATGATTACCTTGTGGTGCAGGATATCAACACCTTTGTGCAACTTTCGGTTGTCAAGCAAGAATTGGATAATGGAGTCATTAGCGAGAGTACCGATTCGCCTGTGACAGTCAATCCTGAAGCGCCTACGAATATTGTTTGGGGTACTTTTGGTGGTGATGAACGTGATAAGCATGCCTTTGTTATTGGTTCTGCCGCAGCCAAGTTGGCTCTCGAGAAGCGTGGTGACATTGATGCAACTGGTACCAGCGAGCACTTGTTGAGCAACATGTATGCCTATTATCAATCCGTTGCCAATACGGTGGAACACGAAGTCGATGCTGCCATGGAACCTGAAGCTGCAGCTGAAGTGCAAGAGCAAGTGATCCCTGTATTTATTCGTGAAGATGGCCCTGATGATAATCATCGCTTTATTCGCTGGGAGAACAATGTTGAGTCCGTTCATATCGAAGACAGCGTTGTCACGCATGTTTATCAAGATTCCGAATTTGCAGAGCTTGTTGCATGGACTTCACTCAAGCCATCCACTGTGTGCTATCCACGCAAATCAGCCTTCAAGGGTACACAGCCCACGCTTGATGCTCTTGACGATGATGAAGATTTACTCGCTGATGAGGATGAGGATACTGCTACCGGCTTGTCAGAGACAAACAGCAACGACAACACAACGGCCGCCACTGAGGATAAGCCATCCATTGCCTTGATGACCTCTTCCTTCATTTATGATGACAATTGTATGGAACCTTCTGCTACGATGGCTGCTATGAACAAGCGTAAATTTGCCTTGCGTCATGGACATAGCTTTGTCGCTCGTTCAGCCGAATTTGCTCAACAACGTGGACGCAAGACTGTATGGGGCAAGGTGGATGCTGTTGAAAAGGTGTTGCCAAAGTACGATTGGATCTTTTGGATGGATATGGATGCTGTCATTATGAATCAAGAACATTCCTTGTTTGAGCTGTTGGATGATTTGCGTGCACGTTATCCAGGTGGAGCTGAGGCTTTTGATGCCAATGTTGACTTGATTGCAGCCAAACCCCGTGGTGATCCTATGCTCAATGCTGGTGTCTTCTTTTTACGTAACTCTCCTTGGAGTATGCAGTTCTTGCGTGATGTACAAGGTGTCACTGAATGGTACAACAAGGGATCTTCTTATGAACAAGGTGCCATGTGGCAAGTGATGAATCTTGAACAAAATGCTCCTCATATCTTTTTGCTTGACGGCGATGATCATACCTTCAACACGTTCCCCAAACGATATCAACCTGGTGACTTTATTGTCCATTTCGCTCCTGACAAATGTAAGTTGTATCGTGTGTATTCATCTAGAGAATGATAGACTAACTCGATTTCTATTGACAGGTCCCAACGCATTAACCTTGCAAGGTCTCGCTGCTGCTGAGCGTATTGAAAAAGGCGAGGCAATCACCAACATGGATTTGATTTAAATGATCTTCCTCCTCCTCCTCCTTCTTTAACTTCACATCATCATCATCTCTCTTTCCCCCACCTCGCATTTATCATCATCCATCATGTATACACTTTTTACATAAAACATCTTATTCTTTGATCATTGTTCTTCTTAGGGATGGATAAAGTCTAGTGATCTTGCTACACGTATGTTGACCAGCAGCATTTATGCGGAATTTGATTGGGTCAATTTGTCACATCATTACCACCAACCTGAGCGAGAGAGTAGGCTTGGCCCTTTCTTTAAACACGACACACAATGTCCAACGACACTGCACCGCCTTCCTCCACCATTTATGCCGGCAACCTTGATCAAAGGTTCTATCTATATTCGGTTGCTCTTCCACTTCTAAAGCAGCCTTCATGTTCCCAGAGTCACCGACACCATGCTCCATGATCTCTTTGCTACCCTTGGCCAAGTCAATAACGTCAAGATTATCACGGTAAATCTCTAAACAAGCCTCTCCATACAAGAGTCACTCATCCCTTTCTCTTTAGTCACGGCGGCAAGGATTGAATGTACTCTACACGCGTGCCTCTATTTACCTATGTGTGTGTGTATGGATGCGGTGTTAGTATTGATCATATTGTTTGGTATCTTTAGGCTGGTGTCAACTATGGTTTTGTGGATTTCGCTGATGCTGGAGCAGCCGAACGCGCATTGAATGAAATGAATGGACACAAGTTTTTTGATCACGTAAGTAGGATCACGATGATGATGATAAAGAAAAAGTCGGCCTTTGTTAACAAGATGTGTGTGTGTGTATGTGTATGAAAACAACAATAGGAGATCAAGCTCAACTGGGCACAGCAATCCAAGCAGGATACTGGTAGTGAACACTTTCATGTCTTTGTGGGAGATCTTGCTCGAGAAATCAATGATGATATGCTTGCAAGCGCCTTTTCCAACTTTGGTACTATGACGTAAGTGACAAGGGAATGGAGGATTACGAGTGGATTGGTGACCTTTGTATGTAGGGAAGCGCATGTGATTTGGGATAATGTTTCTGGTAATTCCAAGGGATATGGCTTTGTGGCCTTCCGTGACAAGACAGATGCCGAACAAGCTATTGCTACCATGAATGGCGAGTATCTTGGATCACGTCCTATTCGTTGCAACTGGGCAACGCAAAAAGGTAAAAAAAAAGTTTTATAATGATGATGGTTCGATATGATATTCATTATCATCATCATGATGTAGGACAAATGGCTACGCCTCCTCCATTGCCTGGTCAACGTCTACCATTCCAAACCGTTGTCAACCAAGCACCTTCCCATGTGACCAATGTCTATGTCGGTAATCTCAGTCCTGATACCACAGGTAATTAAGATGGGTGGAATCGTTCAAGTCTTTTTATTTACCCATCATTGATTAGAAACGGACTTGACGTGCCTCTTTGAGCAACATGGTACTGTTCAAGAAGTGAAGCTCCAATCGGATCGTGGATACGCTTTTGTCAAGTAAGGCTTTTTATATACCAATCAGAGGCACATTTCAAGTAACATGATGTCATGTTATAGGTTGGATACGCATGCAAATGCTGCCAGTGCTATTGTCAAACTTCAAGGCATGATGGTGAATGGTCGTGGACTTAAAGTAAGAGAGAGGAGGATCATGCTATGTTCAAGGTTTATATGGATCATTTATACATGATGTGCGTAGTTATCCTGGGGCAAGAGCCGTTCACAACAACAGCAACCAGGTGGTCATGTTATGGGAGGAGGACATCATCATCCCCATCTTTATGCTGGTAGAGCGGGTTATAATGCTCGAGGATTTGGTCATCCCATGCCTTCAGCAGAGAGCGCACTTGCAGATGTTACTGCACCCAATTCATTGGCAAGCCTTGATCCTCATGCAGGCGGCACTTTGGCAGCCACTTCAACTCCCGTCAGCAACAATCAAGAAGAAGTGTACGAGTACAATGGCAGCAGTGGTTCCATTCCAATTTAATTCTCTGGGCAGCACCTGATTTGGCTATAGTCTCTCTCTCTCGCTCTTATTTATTGCGCTTTTTAGTTCCCCTTTATGATATCCTTTTATCGCAACCATATTAAAAAGAGAAATTGCATAGCGCATTTTAGTTGTGTGTGTACGATATTACATTCAACAAGATACAATTTTTACTTTTAAGACTTTCCAAAACCAAAAAACTTGGAAAACAAGCCTGAAGATCTATCTTCTGCACGGAGAGTTAAGCTATCGGGGTATTGCACATGATTGGCAGCCAGATCAAAGTAGAAAGGCTTGGCCACCACAGCCTCGAGTTTAGGAGGGAAAGGCACCAACTTTGGCATTGCCGAATCTTGCGTCAGGGCAGCAGGATAAGAATCGAGATCATCGATCAAATAAGTCTATAATATGGTGTTAGCTATATATCAAAGGATAGCCTTCGTGATGTTACATACGTCGTTATTAAGTTTGAGTTGTTCGAGCTTGCTTGACAATTCACTTGTGCTAGTATTCTTATCTTGTGCGAGATGCCAAGCTGCATGCATTTTCCATGATCCACTTCTAATTCGCTGCTCCAACTTTGAAAGATCCTCCTCTGTTACTGTCAATGCCGTATCAGGTTGGAATCCATTCAGCCGTTGCAATTGTTGCTTTGTTTGCACCATGTAGGTTTGAGCTCGCTGATACATGGCCACCGATTCTGCAGCACGATCCAAATCGCCATACACTTGTGCAACGTACATGCATCTAATTCCAAGCCAATGTCAACATGGTATACACCTATATAAACCTTTTTGTTACCTGTATCCACGATAATAATGTTCCAAAACATCCAATTCAGCTTCAAAGGCGGTTGCAAGATCATCATCCATTGGAAGTTCACGCAGGGTTTGGATAATCTAATGATACAAAGAGTTATACATGGTGTCACTCATCATTCAGGGCATGGGAATGGTTACCTGCAAAATGTCATCAAACAATCGAACTGCATCTTGTGATTTGGCCTTCAATGCCGATTCAATATTGCGCTGGATGATGCGTGCATTCAAATTGTAGGTCACGTAAGCATACACGGACTGAAGATCCTGGGTTGACTTTGCTGATTGCGAAGAAGCCACCTTGGCTGTTGCCTCCTTATCATCCTTGACAGCCTTTTTGACCACCTTTTCTGCCTCATTCCATTCTGACTGTTGTTGAGCTGCTTCCAATGCCTTGACGACTGTATCATTTCGCAGCACAATGGTCGTACCACGCCATTTCAATGTAGGGCGTTCCTTTTTACTTGACTGGGTGACCTGTGACAGCTGTGGCTCGAGCGCAGAGACGGTTGTATTCTTCTTTCGTAGATCATCCACCAAGTGAGGAATGTTGCTCGTATCCAATTGCAATTTGTAAGCACAAAAACGGATGTTGGGATCGATGTCATCAATGGCTACATAGCACAATGCCTCTTGCTGTGGATCATCACTTGCTGTACCAAATTCATCATAGATCACCCTAACCATTTTACTTTAGTCACAGTCCCTTATACGACCCTGCCTTCTTACCTAGCGATGACAAATTGATCCAAAGCAGCTTGCCATTCTTGTTGTTCAACCAAGAGATACCCTTTCATCCTTGCACCGTATGCCTATTCGCTAATCAATGATCCATGTCTTCATTGTAGGATTCATTATAGAGTGTTTTACCTTGACATCCAATACTGAACGAGATTCCACGGATTGTTGATCGCACAAATCAGACAAGGCATCTGCATGTTGACTCGCCTTTTTCAATCGTTTCCTTAAATGATGGCGTTTTCGCATATCCATGCTCGATGATGATTCCTGCTTCAACTCCATGGCATGAGCCCATGCACGCTCGACTTGGAATACGTAAAGATGCAAGAAACGCGCGTCCGAGAAAGTCTCTGGTAGTCGTTTTTGTTGGTTGACGTTCTTGTTGTTCGGCTTTGTGAGCTCCAACAGCTGACGCAGACGTCGTACACGGTGAGCACAGTATTCACTAGAAGAAGCATCCATGAGCATGCATGCCGGGACCATTGAGTGTGTGCCTACATACCGGTAGCGTTGATAATCCTGATGACGGAGGCCATAGGTCATGCGTGAATCGTTTATAAGTGACAAGACTAGAGACGTTGGATTAGCATCAATAAAGTCAATCTCAAATGTATTCTACCTTCTAATGCCATTGGAGCAGCATTGGCTGCAGGGGCATCCACTTGCATGGGCTCCATAGTTGAATAGGCTTGTAAGAGTTCTGTTGGTTTGTACGCCACGCTCTCCAAAGTAGCCAACGAGCTGAGATGGAATTATGTCACAAGCCAAAAGAGAGAGGGGAAAGAGAGGAGAGAGAGGCCCCCACCAATCACCTACACCACCACCACCACCACGAAAGCTATACACCATGATTTTGGTTCTTTGTGTGATCAAGTAGCAATCAAATAAAGATTATTAAACACGGACAATATACCATGATATGGCAAGTGATTCATTCTCTCAAAAGGGAAAAAGGTGAATCCCGCACGTTAGAACCAACATCATATGACGACGACGAGTAAAGGTACGAGTGATAGAGAGAGGTAATATTGATTCTCCTTGTGTTGGATACTAACAGCATTGTGGGTGATATTGATCGGCAGAATTGTATAATAAAAAGTTACTTGTTTCTACTTGTCATAGTATAAAGCACAAGGAGAGAGAGAGAAAGAAAGGGCGGAGACAAGGTCATGGTGGCACACTGACCTTGTGTGTGTGTGACACATGTCGCTATGGACATTAAATATCATTCGGCATCTGATGCACTACCTTTCTTTTTCTCTTTAACCTTCATTTGACTCTCTATCCCGCACCACACGCTTGTCCTTGGACAACAGCAACAACAACAACACTCACACACGACTTCGATTCACACTCGTTCATACACTCACTTACCTCCCCCACCTTTCCTTTGACAATTCATCATCATCAATAGACACCGCTATTGACACGCTCACTCACTCACTCACTCACTCACTCACTCACGACACACACACACACACACACAGCCTCCTTAATCACTTTTTTACCACCACCACCACCATCATCTCATATCCCTTCTCGAACCCCCTTGACCAAACCATTCAACCAAACCCCCTCTCTTTGATTATCCCTATCATCACTTCCATCATATATATCACTTTTTCTTAAACACAATGCATACCGCTGTTATTACTGATAAACGGAGTCTGCACAAAGCCGGCTTATCCAAAGTGAGCAACAACGCATCATGGGCATCATTTCTTTGATATACTAATGCTCTTTATTCCAATAGTCAAGTACCATGCAAAAGTCCAAATCCGAACCCAACTGCGCCAGTACTGCTGCCTCTTCTTTTCACACACTTGCAGCTCACCCAAAACGCAAATCGACTGGTAATCTCAAACGAGTGCCGTCATTCTGCCAGAGCAGTACTACGACCAACGGCGGAGCCAACAAGGTAATGAATCAATGTGGTGTCTGGGGGGTGGAAGAGAGAGAGGATTCAATCGGCGCATACATACATACACAGGTTACTGAATTGTTGCATGTTAGGATGTATGGCGTTCACCTGGATGTTATGAGATTCCTGATATTCTCGGCCATGCCTATCTAAAGCCTTCACCCGCTGTAGCCTTTCATTTGCGACCACGAGATCCATCAAAGCAAGTATCCAAGGTAATAATAATAATATCCCTTTTTTCTTTCTTCCCCTTGATCCCATTCATTCATTCATTCATTCAGCTGAGCCGTTTCTATTTTCTTTATTCTATATAGCGCCCTTGGTACCCACCTAGCCCACATTACCAGATTCCAGACTTGCCACCCCTAGCTCGGGCAGAGAACAAGTTTGAATCCAAAATGCGCAAGATCCTTGCCAAGACCAGAGTCCACACCAATGATCCTCGTACCCGTTACACTGATTTCAAGGAGATTGGCACTGGGTAAGACCTATTTAACGAGGTGGGTGGGGGTGGTGAGACATGGATGGGATATTCATTTTACTTTATAGCGTGAATGGTGCCGTGGTGCGTGCCGCTTATCGTGGTGGTAACAAGAAGAGTTACACCCAATTGGCTATTAAGCGCTGCAAGCTTGATCCCGATCGTGAATATCGTGCAGCCATTTTGCGTGAATTAAGAATCATGGCGAGTGGACATAAGAATCTGATCAAGTTGCGTGAAGTCACCTTGTGTCGCGATGATGTTTGGATTGCCATGGATTTAATGCGTTGCTCAGTGTTTGCTGTTCTTTGTCAACGTGGCATCCCTGAGGACTTTTCGATCCACATTGCTTGTGAAACACTAAAGGCACTCATGTACTTGCATTCAAAGGGCTTCCTTCATCGTGACGTCAAGTGCGAGAATTTATTACTTGGCTGGAATGGTGAAGTGAAATTGGGTAAGTGTAGTAGTAGTAGAGAACAATGAAAACACACAAAAAAAAGGAGGAGGAATGAATGCTCATTCATTTTCTTTTTGTTGTAGCTGATTTTGGATTGTCTGCTCGTATCGCTGCCGGCAACAGAGATCGATTGGGAACAACCAAATGGATGGCTCCTGAAGTCATCCGTGAAGAATACTATGACGAAAAGATTGATTTATGGTCCTTGGGTATCACCATCATTGAAATGATGGATCGTGTTCCACCCCATTACTTGATCAAGGATGAGGAAGAATTGTTCGATATCATCGCTACTGAGCCCAGCCCCACTTTCACCTACAGCTATCCATCCATGTACATGCGTGGCCTTGTCGCCTGGTTGCTTGATGAGGATGCACACAGCAGACCCAGTGCAAAGGATGTGCTTTTGGTATGTATCCATGTGACATAAATGAAGCGATATAGTAGACTCATATCCACGTGTGTGTGTGTATAGGAAATTGATGCCCATGTCAAGAGCAACTTGTTGCAATGCGCATCATCCGCTGAGCTCGTGCGTTTCCTCAACCACGTTTTGCCTGCTCACTAAATCAACCCTCTTCACTCGTATTCCCCCAATCGATTCTCTATGCAAAACTTCCTAAGTTATGTTTCACCAGCCACTGCTTTTCTTTTTCTATCTCTCTCTCCTCCCACACCCACCCTTTTTATTCCATCATCTTTCGCACTACTTTGTCTTTTTTAAAGAGACGACCTTTTCATGATTTCTTCTCCATTCTACCCTTTATAATATTGTTGTTTTGTATGACCTTTTTGACACTTGTTTCTGCATTCGAATACCATTCATGGATATATAAATATAAACTTCTGATATCTATCTTCATTTTGTATTGGATGCGACATGTAGCTCGTTCATGCGGGATTTACTAGTTTATCAACTCCCAATTTCGGAGATGTGTGTGTCTCTCACTTTCACTCGTACTTTTCACGCGAACCATGGGTGTGCTTTGGACCGATGACGAGGGCCAGATTACAATGGGTGGGGCCATGTTGGCGCTCCTTTGTGTTTATCTACTCGGCATGCGTATTGTACGGATGGTGGTCTTTGAATCGGCGGGCCCTACAGTAATGCGTCCTCGAACGATCGTTCAAGTGGTGGTGCTAGGTGATATTGGAAGGTCGCCACGGATACGTTCCCATGCTGTCTCCTTGGCTGAAGCTGGTTGCCAAGTGGATCTTATTGGCTATGCTGGTAAGGATATCTAGTTTTGTACGTATAACTTTATGTATTAAAAAGTCATTGTCAGAGACATCACCTGGTACTCGAGTCAATGCCAATCGTCATATCACTGTTCGCAAGATCACTCCCGCTTGGTCTGTTCCTGAAGGATTACCACGTTTCGTTTATATTGCATGGGCACCTTTCAAGGCTATTTTTATGGCATTTCAACTTGCATGGATCATGGGTTGTATCACCCAACGACCAAACTATATTCTTATCCAGGTAAGACACGCATAGCCCAGGTCATGGAATGATCCACTCATCACTTTTCAAATATAGAATCCACCCGCCATCCCTACACTTGCAATAGCAAAGGCCGTTTCAAAGTTACGAGATGCTAAGCTGGTGATTGATTGGCATAATTTCGGATTTTCCATCTTGGGCATCAAGCTTGGCATGAATCATCCCGTGGTGCAAGTCGCGAAACGATACGAGCAATACTTTGGTCGCCATGCCTACGCTCATCTCACAGTGACCGATAGAATGAATCGTGAATTGAAACAATGGGGTATGCGGTAGGTCTCTTCTTTCTTTTTCTTCGTACCGGCAGGTTGTTTGACCTTTTTATTAGTGGCAACATGGTGACTTTTCACGATCGACCACCGTATCACTTTGAGAGACTTTCCCTTGAAAAGATGCATGATGTAATGATCCAAAGCCCCCCCTCTCCCAAAATGGTTGATTCCTTGATCTGATTTCTCCTTTTCTTTAGTTTCTAAGCAGAGTACAACTTGAGAACATTGTGAAACAACAGACACTAGCCACCGATAAGTTTTTGGATATGGACATGGATCGAGATACCACATTATTGACCACCAAATCAAACGATGGCTCCGTTGCTATGCGTGACGACAATGAACGTGTACGTTTGATTGTATCTTCAACATCATGGACCGAGGATGAGGATTTTTCAATTCTTCTCAAGGCTGTGGAATTATACGAATCGGCATCTCGTCAAGCCGACAAGCCGTATCCACGTTTGTTATTCGTGATTACTGGAAAGGGACCTCTCAAGAGCATGTACGAGCAAAAGATATCAGCCATGCAACTCGAACGTACACGCATTATCACCGCATGGTTGGAAGTGAGCGATTACCCATTACTCCTTGGCAGTGCTGATCTCGGCATTTCACTACACACAAGCACCAGTGGCATGGATTTACCGATGAAGGTGGTGGACATGTTTGGATGTGGACTTCCTGTATGCGCTCTTTCATTTGAATGGTAAGAGGATAGGATGCTTTTTTTAAGATTTGAGATGGCTAACCAGTCCCGGGGGGGGGATGGTCGTAGTTTGGATGAATTGGTTCACGATGACAAGAATGGTTTAATATTTTCATCGAGTACACAACTTGCGGAGCAATGGATGGTAAGCCTCACGTGGGATATCAAAAGACCTTTTTATACTAAACTGTCCTTCCAGGATCTCTTTGTTCGAACACCAGGCAAATTGCATCAGCTCCGAAACAATGTCGTGGCCGAATACAAGCAAGCCAAATGGGAGAAGCAGTGGAATGAAAGGATAGCTTCATTGTTTGGTATAGTGAATCCTACCACCGTGCATAGTAGAATGAGGGCAGAGTGATTTTGTCAATAAACAAAAACACATCATCTATGTACCTGAGAAAAAAAAAGATCGCGATTCAGGAACGAGAAAAGAGTGGAGAAAATCGATACATGCATGCATGCATGCATGCTGCTACACCAACTACTACTACTATTACTTGTTGTCCAGCTCTTGCAGTGGACTATTATGTACATGTCGAATGATTTCTTTTCTACTGATGGGCCATCCTAAAGCTATTTCTAAACTAGAAGCTACAATGGGCTGAAAGATATTTGGGAGCCTTTTTCTCACAGCGGAGACGATCAAGACCTATCTCTCCAAACATGACCATATGCGTCCAAAAAGTGATACGGGTCAAAGCGATTCTGTGGCACGCTCAGCCTGGTTTTGGGAGAAAACAAGCGGTTGTGTGACCGAATGTTTTTTTAAATGGCGGCGCTCGCTGTTCACCATCCGTGTGTTTGGTAGTTTTCATTTTGCACTACGTTCGAAAATGACGTTAAAAGGACCCTTTAAAGTTTGCTGGTTGCGAAAATCATAGAATTCAAGTGGGGCTTGAAACTAGTAGCAACGCTGAGCTTCACGCCACTCCACTCTATTATACAACAACAACTCCATTGTGGATCTTGGCATGTTGTTAAGCATCCAACGAGTAGACATCCCAAAGTAAAGGGTGCAAAGATTCTAGTATCCATGCCTTGGCTCTATCCATTGACATCACGTCCCACTCACTGTGCCCTTGAATTGTATGTATTATATATGCATGTCCTGCTTTGCAGCAAGCGTCGTTTTTGTTTTACGACTCCGGTTATTGTGTAACTAAGACGTAGTTGCCGGGATGGGTGCTTCCGTGAACAGGGTGATGATGGCAGGCAAGTTGCATACACACATCTTTCTTTCACTCTTGTGTCCACACACACGCCAAGTTATATATATACATATACTGTACGTGGCTTGCTTTTTCGCTTTTTTCCCCTTTTCTTTCTCCTTTTTGACTACTACTACTACTACTGTACATAATCTCTTTTTTTCTTTTTCCCTTCTATTTTCCTTTCTCTCACTTTCAAAAAGGACGTAACGAATTCATTTTGTTTGTTGTCCTCTTTGTCCTTTCGTTTTAAAAAAGTACACTGCTACACAGCACTACCACGACGACGACGACTATATCACCCAAAGAGTTTAATGGGTAACCAGACGAGTCGAGTGATTGAAAAGACCAAAGAAAGACGAAGCAACAAGGTGC
Organism: Lichtheimia ornata; assembly: GCF_029851405.1. NCBI lineage: Eukaryota > Fungi > Mucoromycota > Mucoromycetes > Mucorales > Lichtheimiaceae > Lichtheimia > Lichtheimia ornata. The sequence continues at coordinate 271,032 of NW_026695328.1, forward strand.
GACGACGCAGCACTGCAACGCTTGGTACTAGGTCACATTCGTCAGTCTCTATTTCGCAACATTCATCCTCGCACGGCAACTATGACTGGATCGAAACGCAAACGTCATCGGGTAGTGGTGCCATTGACACTGCTGTGGCCGTGGCTACTGTAGCAGCATCCTCTTCTTCTTCCTCGTCTTCACAACACCACCACCACCACCATTCACATTATCCTAATACGAGCAATAATACGTCCCCATCCAACAACAACACCCACCCTAATGATACCTTGCGAACTGAGATGCCTCGACGTAAATCCATTAGTGAGGTTCTCAACAAACGTAAAGGCAGTTTTTCACGTACAACCATGTCGCAGGACGACTTTAGAGAATATGATCGTCTTCAACGTCAGGTAAATACATTTACATTCAAGGGTGGTGATCATCATCATCCAAAGCCTACTATTACGAGTTGTCCCTTTTCTCCCCTCCTCCTCCTCTTTCTTCCCCCCCCCTGCTTTGCGTATTCATGGTGTATCTTTTTTGCTATGTAGCATTACTTGTTGAAGAGTGCTCGAAAAACCAATGCCCATGCACCCATTCAAGATCCCGTCACTATCCTTGACTTGGGTACAGCTGGCGGAATTTGGGCCCTGGAGATGGCTGCCATGTTACCCAACACTCAAGTCATTGGCATTGATATCAAACCACCTGCCATTCAACAACAAGCGGGTGGACCCAAAAACTTGAAGTATATCCAAGCCAACATTAATGAGAATTTACCCATGAGTGATAACTCTGTAGACTAGTAAGTGTTTTTTCATCATGTTTTATATAGGCATCCTTGTCTCATTCATCATCTGCTGCTATTGTGTATAGTATATTCCAACGAAGCATGGGTCAAGTGATTCGCAAAGACAAATGGCAACATGTCCTTTCAGAAATGTATCGCATCTTACGACCTGGTGGATACATTGAATTGGTGGAAGCTGATTTATGGCATCACAACCCGGGTCCTGTGCAACAAGCATTCGATACCTTTATGCAAGAGCAATGTACAGAATGGGGATTAGATTTCGTCTTTACCGAGACCTTGAGTCAACGCATTGAAGAAGCTGGTTTTGATGTCATTGAATACAAGGTTTTAGATATTCCTATTGGTGAATGGCCCAAAGATTCAGGTAACCTACAAGATGAGATTGTGTATGTGTTTTCTTTTTCAATATGACTCACACACACACACGCGTGTTTATGTATTAGAACTCAAGCAATTTGGGTTTATCAATAAGGAAACACAAAAGGCATACCTGAGGAATCGTAAACAGTTCTTCACATTGACATGGGGAATATCAAGCGAGGATTATGATATGGCTGTACAGGAAGTCATGGAAGAATTTGAAGATTATCATGGCTTTACTCGCTTCAATTGCTGGATAGCCAAAAAGGCATGACACCCAAAAAAAGAAAAAGAACTTTTTGTAATCCATTGTAAATGTATATCTTCTTCACCACCCTACTTGTGCAGCACAAGCAAAACAAAACAAAAAAGCGCCCATTAATCAATCAAAAACACTAAACCATGCAATCAACATGGGATTTATTACGCTGCTGCCATCATCATCATGATCTCCAAGAGGGATACAGAACGAGATGGATAGATAACTTTTGCATGAATTAACGACATTGGTTGATTTTCGGGGTTACTGCTGCTGTGTCAATTTGCAACGACGTGTCCTTTCTCCTCCTCCACACACCCGCTCCTTCTCTCTTCCCATTCGTTTGACTTGTCATGTCGGCTGCCCTTGATCGGCTGGGGGAGGTCAACACCAACACGGTGCTCTCCATGGATACGTACTGGAAAAACGCAATGAGCGTGTGCGAAGCAGCCATGTCCATGTTGGCCCCTTTTGAGAATCAGAATCATACGCTTGTGGATGCAGCCACGACATCGTTGCGACAGCTTTTGACACATGGCAAAGAATATTCACGTATGAAGCAGTACTCGGCAGCAACACAACGTGACAAAGAATATCAAACAGCATCATCATACAAACATCGACCGCGCAAGACGATACAGGACCTTGGATTCAACCCACGAGAGAATTGGATCATAAAGGACGAGAGGACTGTGCTGGTACGACTACCAGATGATACCCATGTCACATGTCAAGCGATTACAACAGTGGAAGAATTGGATGCCATCTTGCCAGAACTAAGAAAAGCGAGCCACATTGCTATTGATTGCGAGTTCCTTGGATTGAAAGGATGTACGCCTGAACTTAAGGTGCTTCAGCTGGCTGTATCGAGTACACTTGGCTATGCATTGACGATTGATCGGATTGGATTACAAGCGGTGCGTGAACGATTGGAACCGATATTGAGTCAACCCCAACATCAACAAGGAGAGAATGGACTCTCAGCAGCAATAGCAAACCAGGAACGACTTTATCTTGGATGGGCCTTTCGAGGCGATGCACAAGCGATTGAAGCAGCATTCCCTGGTATCCAGCTACCTTACATTTTGGATCTACAGGCCAAATTACGCTCTGTGGCAGTAGAACAGCTCAAGCTCTTCAATGCAATGAATCGCTATGCACCCAACTGGTCCGGATTGGAAGAATTCAACAAAGCCAAGCAGCTTGGAGACACTTTTCGTTACACGGGCTATGATTGTGTATGGGTCCAAAATCCATTGCCACCTGAATGCTTTGTTTATGCCGTGTTTGATGTTGTCAGTTTGATCGCGTTGCATGAAGCTGTGGATCACCATCCCACTATACCCACCCATTTTTGGCCGCAAACAGTCATCTCCACATTGGCTCCAAAGGCACTCGATCGTTGGTTACGCACACGTGCTGTAGCGGCACTCTCGCAATCGAATGAACGAACAGCTTCTTCTTCTACTGCAACTACCAACTCACTCACTCTTGTTGAAACGACGGTTGCCACGCGCAAAGACAAACAACCTATACGAAGCGAAGCAGCAGGATCGAGTAGTAGTATTCATGCACCACCACCACCACCACCATCAGCAACAACGGCTGGCGGCTTTAATGATGATGATCCCCAGTTTTTACGTGATATGGAAGAGGCATTACGACTCTCACGTCAAGAAGCTGAAAAGCAACAAGGAGGAGGAGGAGGAGACATGACAAGTGGATCGAGCAAACAAGGATCGCCATATGAAAAGGGGGATGCTACTTTATTGGAGGAAGATTTTGATGGAGGAGAAGAGGCCCATTTTGCTACCGATGTTTATGACGACACTCACAACAAACGGGATGGTGGCAACCCAATCAAACTTGGTACTTGGGATTCCATTGATGATTATGAATCGAATGAACGACGTGGTGTCGGCGGCAGCAGCAGCAACAGCAATAAAAGCAACTATGAGCAACAACGCCAACAGCAACAACATCCTGGATATGATTATATGCAACAAATTTCGAGGGCTATGAATCAACATGCGAGTGGTGAATATTCTTTTGAGCCTCCACCTGAACAAGCTTCTTGGAACAACCTTGCAGAGACATCCATGAGTGAGTGGAAGCGTGGTGCGGATGTGGAGCTTGATTGGACCGAGATGGAGCAACGCAACGCTGAGCTTGCCAACTCATCACAACCTGCCGAGACGGTGAAGTTTCATACATCAGTGCATGGACAACAAGTGGCTTCTTGGGCATCACAGCAACAACAAAAGAAATCAGGAGAGGATAATTGGGATACAGCCGATGCAAAGCCTACCATGATGCAAATGCGAATGAATCCATTACCCAAGTTCAAGATCAAGCAAAAGACCAAAGGGCCTCGCGTGATTATTCCTGATGATGACGACTTTAGCGACGATGATGATGATGATGATGATGATGATATCTCAACGACCAGTGATGAATCAGCAGATGATGAGATTGTGGCCCATGTGGAAGAGACGTACAAGGATGACATTTTCCTCAGTGGACAAGGAGCCATTCACATGCATTTGATTCGAGAGGTGGCGCAATTAGCCACACTACCTCAACTCAACAGCAGCGACAATCCACAACAACCTTTGACGGCTGCCATTACAGCACAAGCGCATCGTGTCGTAACGCGTGAAGGTGTTCCTGAATTACATCTCAAGGCGCTTCAGATTTATATCAGCACAGGGGATGCGTACACCGTTCTTACAGACCATGTGCATGCTTTGACAGGCAACAATCGAGAAAAGATCCAGTCTTCTACCATTGGCTATATTCTCACGAGTCCAAACGTGCGCCGTGTCATGTGGGGTTATCAATTTGTGGCTGATGAATTGCAACATCGTCTTGGATTTGAGCCTGGTCCCATGGTTGATCTTGCTGTATGCTACAATGACAACGTCGACCAAGATGGCAAACCGGTTTCTGTATGGGACGCTGCCTTGGAGTTCGCCAATGCTGATTTTCAACAAGACTTGAACATGTTCCGCGACTGCAAGCATGATATGGAAGGATTGCAACAACGCAAGTTCTCAAGCTCTCTTTGGGATAAAGAACGGGTTCCCGAGGCCGCTTTAAGATACAGTGCTATGCAAGCCTGGTTACTCCATTACATTTATGAACGTACCCTTGAACGAGGTCATCCCCCTATCAAAGATTATCATGTTTGGCAAAGCAACACAAAGTACTCCCTTGAATTGTAATACTTTCACTCTCACTCTCTCACAATAAATGGTTGTATATAATATACATGGGTATCCAACATGTATGATCAATGTAGAAAAAAAAGCAAATGCAAAGGTCACAACTTTATAATTTGAGCTATGATGAATTGCCTACATCCAGTTCTTCTGCTTGTTCTTCTTTGTTCATGCTTTTGTAAGAATAAATCTTGACATATCCATCTAGAGAGAGGATCTGTGAGTAAGGGAGCTCCAGCTCATCCACCACCATCACATGCTTACCATCACCACTAGAGAACACCAATGGTCTATAAGGATGGAAGAGGACATCACGTACTTCCACGTCTAATAATAAAACATGAATACCCATGATGTCACGTTGTTTGTTTCACCTTCTTACCTTGATGTTCTTTCACTATGCCCGTCAATTGCTCCGTCAACATGTTGAAAATAAAGAGCTGACCATAAATAGTAGGGGCAACAATATATCGTCCATTGGATGCAATCTTGACGAGCCATGAATTGGCATGGTAGCTATTTTCCAAATGTAAGCAAAAGTGAGCAACATGGTCAAGTTTTTGTAGTACATACTCTTCGTGCTTGTATCGTTTCACTTCTTCCATCTTAAACTTGCCACCTTGTTCAGAAGGATACACCAGCTTGTGCAATGTACATGTGTTGGGTATGGATGCTACATACATGGATTAGATAACGTTATGAATTCCACCCTCCCCACCTCCAATCTACTTACACACGCCATCTTCTACATCACACATTTCTGCGCCTCTGCTGATAAACCATGCATATTCTTCATTGGAAGCGGTGTTGTTATCCTCATCCATTTTTTCCACATTGATCTCTTCTTCTTCTTCAGTCTTGACAGCTGCTGATGCTGATGCTTTTGCTTGTGCCTCCTTGTATGCTGGCTCATCCACCCATTTGATGAATTTTCCACAATCGCAATAGGATGAATATATACTCTCAAAGGTTTGAAGCAGCTATTGTATGTGTTGTGTGTGAGTAACAAATAGACCGAGATGATCAAGGTTACCTTGTCCAGAAAAGCTTTTCCGTTACCTTTGCTTCCTCAAAGTCATACAATCGCAAATGTTCATCACATGCACCCACAAAGTACTTGTTGCCAGTGTTGGGCACAAACGATACGGTAAATGCCATGCATGTCTCTCCATCATCCATCCTTGTTGATTCAACCAATGTCCTAATCATCATAACACCATGAATCAGCCTTGCTCTCTTCCTCTCTCTCTCTCTCTCTCTCTCTCTCTCTACAAGTTTCCCGCACTTACGTCCAATCATTCTCCATCTTCCACTTGATAATATAGCCGTCTTGACTTGTTGATATATAATAGTTCTCCCCCTTGAACTTGACATCCTTGATGGTCAGAATTTCTTCCTCGTGTCCTTCAAGTCGAGCCACGACCTTGCTTGACTCCATGTTAAAGATCTGGAAAGCACAATCAGTATGATGATGCATGTGTGTGTGTATGTGCATGATACATTACTTTGATAGGACATGGAAGAATATGGTTATCTTCATCTTCTGCTGACCATCGATGACGATCCTTGAGCTTGCCTCCCGTGACAATATGATCTTGCATATCCGAAGTGAACTGGCCACAGTAAAACTCATCAATGTTCTTCTCATCAGGGTCGCGTAGCTTTTGAATCAACTTGAACTCGTTCTCAACGTCCCAAATCTTGACAGCACCAATGTTTGAAAATGTCGCCAGCATGGTACCATCCGCTGATAACGTCATGCCAATAATAGCAGCTAATTGTTCCGCCATAAGTATACCCATGATCCATCCATCCATTTCATATCATTCATTTACCTTGATCACTGACATTGAATGGTAAAGCTTCCAAGGTTGCCTCATCATTGACTTTATCAATCATTTGATATCCAGCATCAGCGTGAAACTTCCAATAGGGATCAGGATACTCTTGAGCCAACTTTTTGGTGTAATCTGGATCAAATGCAACCACCTTTGGCTACACAACAAGAAAAGCCCATGTCAATGCCATGTACAAAAAAGACACATTCTCCTATACCTTTTGCTTTCCCTTGGCTGTTTTACTACGTGACGATCGTTTGTTGCTGCTGCCAGTTTCTGATTCACTATCATCGATATCCATATCCTCTGTGCTTTTGGCTCCTCCCTTACGACGTCGACTACTGGTGGTGGTGGTACTCGTTGCAGCGCCTTTCCCTTTGCGTCTACTAGAGGCAGTCGTCGATTTGCTTGAAGTCCAATGCGTTGATTTTAAGGAAAGCTCGGCTTCGTCCAAGAGATCGTCCGTGTCAATGTCATCCATGTCCTTGTGATCGTCGGCATGAGCATCCTTCATGGACTCTTGATTTGCAATGGTGGTGGTGGTGGTGGTGTTATTCTCTTGATCTGAAGTTTCGGCCATGGTCGAAAAGGAAGCTTGCGAGTCGTGTGTGGATACGTGAAAACAGAGAGAGAGAGAGAACGTGGGGTTCAACAAAGAAGAAGAAAAAAACAACGATCGCTTCAAAGTGTCCAGCAGCAGCAGCAACAGCAACAGCAGCAGAAGGCAGCAACAAGCTCAGAAATGTCAAGCGCGACAAACGCGCCTGCCAACTGAATTTGAACGCCAATTCGCGTATACACATAGACCATTGTACCTGAATGATGGTGATGTACCTGGAAACACTGCCTAAAGCCTCCCTTCCATAGTCGTGGCTGTGATGGAAATTAGAGTTGATATCGAGAATACCTTATAACCCACCAACCTATGTACTGATCAGGATTGTCTCCTTAAGATTTCTATGTATGAACAAAGATGATGTCTCATTATGTGAAAACAAAGACAATGCGTGCACTTTTTGAGATTGGTGGTTCCCTTATCCAGTTAGCAGGACAATGAAGGTGGTTGCTGCGTGCAACAAAATGATATTGGCTACGTAATTGTAGAGGTGACAGCACCAGTAAAGAAAGATCCACACAAAATGGTTGCTTTGAGTAACAATCCCAAAGGTGCATGAGAGTCGGGGAGAGAGTACATGGGTAGTAGTAGACAATGATTCCTTTGGTTAGAGGATGTTACAAGGCGGTGTTGGTAATAGCCATTATTGATAGGCAAATACGCTATCCTTCAGGGATTAGCTTTAGTATACTTTTGGGGTGGATGTTATATGGGAGCTAGTAGCATGATGTAAGCGTTTACTTGATATCACCCTGCTGGGCATTTGACCACGCCAATTTACCCGAGAAGCAAAGATGAAGATAGAGCACTCATGTTATCATGCGACCAATGTCCACCCTTTGTGACACATCCACATGCTCGTTGTATTCAGTACATCGTAACTGCTTTGATGCAGAGGGTATGAATGATGATATCTCCTTCATGCGGCAAGCATACAATAAAGTACCTTTTGCGATACCCTATCTCAGCTCTTAGTAATCATTTGTCGTAGATGCCATCATCTAAAACCTACAAGCCAACATCATCCCAGCGGCACGACTCATCCCGAAAGCAGCAAAACAACAAGAGCTTCAATGGGGGTGCCCTTGTTCAGGGTCCGTGAAAGATTCAGGCACTATTATGTAAAGAAACGGGGCATTTTAGTTCAACGGAAAAAAGTGTGATGTAAAGGCGGGGCAAAAAAAACATCCCGCCCACTTGCGGGGCCCCCTTTTCAACTTTACCCAAAGCCTGAAACCTCCCGATTCCCAACAAAAGATGACCTTTGAACACGTCAGCAGAGACAACGGGAAAATCACTTTGGAGGAGGGTCCCGCTCAGGGTCCAGAGAAAAATACTGCACCCTATTAGAAGATGATGAATTTTTCTATCGCAACCACCGGGAATATCGGATGTTGTTTCTCCCTCACACCAAAACATCATCAGGGTTCCAATCATGATGATTAAGGATTCTTGTAAGCTTAGACATCCAGATGCTCGGTTCCATGCACCTTTAACATTCCCACTTTTGGGTGAAACCAATCCCGGTATTCTTTACGAAACGCATGGTTGCAGCAAAAAAGAAAAATGCTACAGGGCGGGGCTCCACGAAAAAGAAGCATATGTTTTTTTGTACACACTTTTACCACGTGGCAACCAAGACAAGGGATTGTGTTCATCGATACTACCATCACAAGATCTGCCTTTTAGAAACCAAAGGGTCAACCCGCGGAAGGGATAAGGTGATTGTTGCAACATACCATCTCATTTGTATGGATTTTCGACCGCCGTATGTTCCAAACGGAACACAACATCTCTATCAGCACATAAAATTTTCGTAATGTAGCCAAAAAGTCGTACAGAGAAATAATAGCCCATATGCAAGGTGTGGTGGCCCAAAAGCTTTTCACATGTACTTTGCACAAGATCGGTAAAGCCAAATTGACTATCCTGTCACCCTACTATCGAGCCCTGACATAAGCAAACCCTGGGGTACGTACCAAACCGAAACAGAAAATGAGATACGTTTCATTGTGCACACACACTTTTCGGTTTAAATGGGGTATGTCTTCATTATATATGTACAACAGAATAAAAAGAAACGAAACGAAACGGGAAGTAAAGGACTAAAGGATGATGACGAGGGAAGAATTATATGCGTTTATCGATCGGTTGAATAGCACACTGCTCAAGCACTTTCGTACTTTTCGTGATGATGAGACTTTTCGAATGATAGATCAGAAATGCTACCATCCTTTTCTTCGCCTTCGATAGGAAGGTTGGTTTGGGTAATCTTGTTGGCGACTGCAAAGATACCAGGGAATGAGACGAACACAACGATCCAGCAAGCCATGCAAGCCCATCGAAGTCGAACACCAGCAGCATCGATACCAAAGGCCACAGCTGCACCAGCAGATTGCATAGCCTTGTAGAAACCAGCATAACGAGAAAGGAGACGAGGATCGTTGGACATGGCACCCATCAACCAATACATGTAGGATTGATAAAGGGCATCACTCAAACCATAAGAGAGATAAAGAATAAAGGGACGACCAAAGCGCCAATCATCCCAGTGGATAGGATCATCGTAATCGTTTTCAAAGGACAATTGGAAAACCATGCCACCAGCCCAAATAGCCATCATGACAACAAAGAGAATACCGCCACCAAGAAGGGCACGTGCACGACGGCTAAGACCTTGATAATCGAGGATAAAGCCAAAGACCAAAGAGCCAATGATTTGCATGCCCCAGTACATGGTACCATTAAGAGCACGGGTAACAGCATCAAAGTAAACAGCGTTCACGTGAAATTGGTAAGAATAAAAGTAGTTGGAAGCAAAGAAAGCGGGAATCTATCATCAACACATGATGTAAGTATATATGGATGGTGGCATGATGATGATAAAAAGAACATACCAAAGCGACAATGCGCCATTCAGTCCAAACGTTAAGGACACCTTTCAATTCGTCGAGCCAATGTGCTGATTTGGTGATAGTAACAGGAGTGCCATCGCTGCGTTTCACCAACGAAGGTGGGGCAAGGATCAAAGAAAGGAAGATGCCGACAATCATAATGATAACAAAAGCCGTGTAGGTGCCAGTGGACACACCACCAGTGCCACCGCTTTCCAAGTTGATGCCAAGGGTGATAACGGAGCCAAGGATACCACCAATGTTGAAAAGGGCCCAAAAGATAGCGACGTATTTGCCCTTGTTCTTTTCTTCAGGGTAAGCCATCATGATGGCACCTTGAGCGGACCAAAAGATACCGGCACAGCAACCAAGAATGGCACCTGCAGCAATAACGTAGCCTGAGATTTGCTTTGCATCATAAACCCACAAGGAAGAAGAGTAGATAACATAGCCAACGGAACCAAACTACAAGAGATCATTTTTGAATGAGTATACACAAGCTGTCAAAAAAGATTTCTTTGTGACCACTTACTGTCAATGCAAACTTGACGCCCAATGTATTGGTGACTGAACCAGCAAAGAAACCAACAACGGCAAAGCAAGCGTAAAGAGCACTATTGGCAGAGTTGACCAAAGCGATATCGGAGGCCATCATGCCACCTGCACCAAGACCGTTCAAGGCATTAAACATGCCTGGGCAGCAAAGACATACTAGACCCAGCAGAACCACTTGTACTAGCGGTGAAGCTAGTCTATTAAGGAGGGATTTGATCATGTGAAAGGAAAAAGGATCGGATGTGAAAGAAAAGGTAAAAGAACGAAAAAAAGGGTCGGGGGTATTTATATGTGTTCCAGCTGCTGCAGCAGGCAGTAAAACCGGGAATGCTGGAACGAAAAAATGTAAGTCCTCCCGTTCTTATTTTCTACTGCGATCTTTCTTGTGTGCGTAAATGAATGGCTCATTGTCTTGTGTGAGCCGGCCGAAATGGGATGTGCCTATAGATATAATTAGGACAAGGATGCATGATGTTTAATGAGCGAATTGGCTTGCATGGATGATGTGTGTGGATGTGTGGGTGTGTGGGTGTAAACAAGCTTTGGGTGGGTATTGTGAGAGAATGGAGACCCGTGCTTTGTAATGAAAAGGGTCCATAGGAAGTCCCTTTTTCGACATTATGTCATGAAGTTATCTCAGGGTTTGTCGCCATGATACTAAATGCGACCCCACTTGAGACTTTTTCTTTTGATTTCCCACTTTCCCCGCACATTCACACGCCTTGGTTCAATGACCGTCAAACCGACCAATGATGTTGAGGGGCCCCAGGCCCAACTCAAGGTGCCAAGAGCAACCCCACTGGTGCTTCGAGTTGAAATCCCGAAGTTTCACATCCTTCTAGTGCAACATTACCAGGCCAATCCAATGCTCAATTTCTCTTACTATCCTGACCCCTTGGTGTTGTTGTTGCACCAATTGTGAGATAACGCCCACGCTCGGAAAAATGGGAACCCCGCTCATTATTATCCCCACCCAGCTCTTGCTAAACCAACCCAACCCCCTCCAACAACATCTTGTTGACACATGTATGTATATATTCAATGTGATTACTTTGTTAATTTTTATTGCTATTATGTACAAAAAACGTTGCATGGGGGAAGTTCGTATGGTAAGTTGGGGGAGGGAAAAGATAAAAGCTTGATCATTGTAAATGGGGAAGTGAAGGGAAGAGGGGGAATAGAATGAAAAGCTACATAGATATGGTGGGGGGAAAAAGACATAAATGTGTGATGGGGGAATGCATGGAGTAAAGAGACATGGGATTAAGGCTTCTTTGCAAGATCCATCTCACGAAAAACTGCTTCCAAGTCGCGTTCTTCTAACGCTAGACCTTGATGGGTTGACTTGATGTGTCGTGCAACTTGGTTACACAGCTCCTCCACAGTGAACAAAGAGAAATGATCGTGCTGTGTAAGCCGCTGCCAAACTTCGGCCGTAGTCAAAAGTCCTGTGGTATGGTTTGAAGTTGGGATGCTTGTTGACGTGGTTGTTGTTGTGGTGGTGGTGGTGGTTGTAGGTGCGGCACCAGCAGCTGCTGCAGCACCCGTGTCTTGTTGGTGAGCATGATGTTGGATCACCAAGCCTCCACTTGTATCAAAGAGAGGTTCAGATAGCAATTGTTCAATGACATTGTTGGATACTTGGTTATGTAAAATTTGGCAAAATTGTTCCTGAGATGATGAAGATGATGGTGAAGATGAGTTTGTTGATGTTGCTGTTGTTGAAGCTGTTTCGCTTGCAGGCTTCTTGGGACGCAACGTGGCAGGCGTGCTGATAGAAAATGTGTATTGCTGTTGATGTTGTTGTTGTTGATGCATTGGTGGTGGTGGCGATGCCGTGGTAGGCATAGCAGGTGCCAAAAGAGGTGGATGATGAGGATGATGATGAGGATGTGTGGAAGCTTGAGGTGATGCTGCAGCGTTAACAGGAGCAGCACCATTGCTTGTAGGAGGCGTGTACATGATATAAGGGCTTGGATGAATAGGGAATTGGATATGGATTCCCTTCAATGCAAAGTTTTCAGCTTCCAAACGATACACCACCGAGCGCAAATGTTGGTTTTCTTGAACAAGCTGTGAAGATGCATGAAAGTGATTGTCTTGAAGTTGCTTGATCTTTGCTTCCAATTCCTTAACGTATCGTTCTTTGCGTTCACGAAAAGCACGTTGTGCTGCACGATTTTGTGCCTTGCGCTTCACCTTTGGATCATGTTCAGCCTAATTATCCTTTAGCATCAGCAACATGTTTTACATTAAAAAGAGGTCTACGTACGTCTTGCGATAAATCGTCATCATCAGGCATTGGCTTGCGTCCAGGCTTTCGGCTTACACTTGACAAATCATCACTTGTGTCTATATAACATGATGATTAGCATTCATCTTTTAGACGTACGTATACGTGTGTATAGGCTACTTACATTCATCATGGGATGAGCTTGTCGAAGAAGAGGGCGAGTCGATATCTATTAGGTAGAGAAATTAGGTTAACTTCAATGGCAACTACCATCATTGTGGCACACAACAACGTACGTGCGAACTTTGAAGCATTAAAGTCATCAGCTTCATCCCGTTTTCTCTTCTCGGGGAAGTGGTAATCGTCTTCAGCACCGATATTGAGATAAAGAGAAGTGGGTGATCCAATAGCAGTTCTTGTCAAAGACGAAGGCAAGGAATCGGCAGGGCTCAATATCACAGGTTGGGCAATGGCTGGATCATGAACCGAAGGCACAAAGCTTGGTGGTGGAGAACCTGCTCCTGTGCATACTGCACCATCAGTATGCGAAACACCAGAATGAAGGCGAACCGCTTGGAACTTTTCGTAATGCGTTGTCATGGTTAAGATAAAGGGGCTTCAAGAGCAACAGGCGGTATGGGCTGACAAGATGTGGAATAGTGGCCGTTTTGTAAATCAAAGCCTTCCAAGGCTAAAAGTTGAAAGAAAAACGAAAAGAAAGATATGAAAACAAAAAATTCTCGGTAGAACTAAATATTATATATACTTTCCGGTCATAAACGACTGGTTTCCGTCATGTGTTAGGACGCCTTTCCTTGTATTATATGTTGCTGGTCTGAGGTTAGCAGAGGCAGTATCTGAAAAAAAAGAGAGTTCCATATGTTGTTTTCCCGCTGATAAGGGGTTGTCTTGGTGTTTCTCGAGGTTGTTTTCAAAGTTTTATTAAAGATAACCCACTTTTACACGTTTTCAAGGTATTAGCATTGGCGATCATACTTCTTGGTGAACTCCTTCTGCCTACTTCTTTGACGACACAATCCAAATTCCTTTTTTGGTTTACTATGCGGGGGAAATCGCTCATTGGCCAAACTTGGTCTTAGTAACGCGTTGACCCTCCGCTGCAATTTCCTTTGCTCTTGGCCTTTCCCCGCATCGTCATAAACCAACGTGTTGGTTTTTTCCCATAAATGACTAAACTTTTGAGCCTCGGGTACGACACCATATACAGATTAAATGAGACGGGTACCTGGGACTTTACAACAACATGGACAACAACATTGTATGTATACATAAGTAAAAGTGAAATGTGGTGTGTATTGTATATGGTGGAGGAGATGATGATAGTCAAAGGAAAAGAATTAGGCACATAGGATAAGATTAGAATGGATTGGACTAGCTGACATCATTCATGCGGTAAAAAGGTCGGCTGGCCTTGACTTGGCGATGTCTTCGATATAAAAAGAAAGCTACAGCTGCTGCGCCAATGGCAAATACAATGACACCAACGGAGATACCAGCCTTGCCACCAGTGCTAAGGGTATGGCCACCACTTGGTACTTCATCGCCTGCTTCTGAATCCGAACCATATTTGTGTGCATCGCAAGTAGCCTTTTTAACAATCTCCGTGGCATTGCATTGATAGCCACTATCTGCAATCTGTCGGGTGTAATCTCCTTTTGCAAAGTTGCGTAACCATGTAAGTTGATAGTCAGGCTCGTAGGTGGGCGCAAACATGTGTATCACATCTATGTTGTTGTTGTCAAGTCAGCTCCTCCACTTGATGATGACAGCCGAATTGTTGGGCAATGTTATTATACCTCTCAAAGCTAAATCCGGGCGGGCGGGAGATCGCTGCGACCAATCTTTTGTAAATAAACAAACACACCAATCAGCAACGAGCGATCCACACACCATCTGTTTCAATGCCACTCCTTTTTCCTTACCTGAAATGCCATTGGTATTCACTAGCCCATCCGTACGATAGAGACCCTTATCAGCAATGAAGGGTTCATTGTAGATATCCGTTCCTGAAACAAATCCACCAAGATTCAACCAGCTGTCGTATGATTGGTTACCAAGGTTTTCAAGAGGCGTGATATCAATGACATAGTCTGCAAGTCGAATAGCGGTATGGAATTCATTCAATTGGGTGTAAACGTTGCTTTGTGCTGAATTGGGTGAAATCAACAAGGCTCCTGTTGTCATTGTTAGCGATATCCAGAATCCCAAGTTTCTTCCACAAAATCAATTACCGGAATCCTTGACCAGCGCCGCATGAAAATTATCATTGACGATCGTCCATGAATTGTTGGTTGGGTCGTAAGAGGTCCAAGCAATGTTCTTTTTATCCGCCATGTCTTCAAGATTCGCCTTGTGACAATTGTAAATGTTGTCAATGTTGCCAAAGATGGTAGTGGCTACACCTTCCATGTCGAAAAACATTGCAATGTAGACCAGCCATGATGCTTTCTGTGTTCAGCGGTGGCGGCGATATATCAGCAAAAAAGATTTCCATCTCGATCAGTTTTTTTTTTTGGGTGTTGACACCTACCTGCAAAGGGGACAAGTTATCATTATCGGGTGTAAAGCCAACATAAGGAGGGTTGCCCTGAAGGTTGGTGTTGCTATGTTCACTGAACATAAGATCCACTGTATTCGAGCCAGGTGTATCGGTCACGTTGCCATAGCATGGCGAGGTCACGTTTTGATATCCTTGAATAGCTTTGACGGAATCGGCAAGGCCCAACAACTTGCAAGAGATGGCGAGAAAGAGAAAGAATCAACACCCTGTTGAAGGATATTTCCTTTTGCAAGCAACCTACCTCCATGTATGGAAGGATATCACGCACATTCTCAATGCCGACATTGGTTACTGGGGTATTGATAGCAGCATTGTACTGGTTGGTAAAGTTGTCCAAAGGCTGATCACAGCACACCAAAGCATATCGTTCGTTCAATTGATGGTTGGTCACCACCTTGTACCAGTTGTGATATTCGACTGAAAAACCATTAGCACTATCTGGATTTATAGCATTAATTAGTTAGAGCGTGTGTGGGAGCAGAACGTGAAAATCCCAAGAGTCGAGTCGACGTACCGTTGGCTATGCTGAAAGACCAGCTGTAATGGTTCACCGAGGGATCAAAGTCGGCATTCTGGGCATCGGCAATGGCAAGGACCAAGGAAATGCAAGAAATGACCCGAAGGAAACGGGCAGCAAATCGTGTCATTGACGAGAAGGTGTGTTGTAATAAGACTAAAAGAAAAAAAGATGGTGCGCTGGTAGATGGGTGTGTTGCCCAAAGAACCATATGATGCCGGTACACCAAAGTCCGCACAAGCTTTGTGTATCCTTAGCAACACTCACTCTCACTATGGATCATCCTCTACTACTAGTACATAGCCCTTGGCACAATGTGAACTAGACAAATATATACATACATCAGGGGCAAAAAGTGATTTGTTATGACAGCTTGGTGATGTAGGGTCATCAAAACATTTTGACAACATTCCCGGATGCTCTATTTACTCGAATCGATGAATGTTCTTTTTATTCTATTATGCACTACAATGGAGCAAGATGGATCAAACAATGCTTGTAACATGGCCTGTTACTTTGGTGGATGGTCGTTTACTTATAGCCCAAGCTCATTTACATGTTCCTCTCTCAGCCGTTACAGGTGAATAAAACATCCCCTTGCCAATTGATTACTACTTTGTGTACAATGAAGATGCTATTACGGTGGCTGTATTGAATCCTATTGCTATCCTGAGCACTAAGATCATATGACATAGCTCTCGTGATGACCTTATTATATAGACTACAGCATCCATGCTCTTGTTCACCAATACATACATCTTGATCATGCGACTCACCTAGTTGATGTGCAGCAGCTATGTACATGGCAGCTGCGTGATGTATACATATGCTGGCTGTGGATAGTGGTTGGCCCTGAGGTCTATAAGCGTAGCTATGCATCACCTCATGTCACGTAATTTGCATCCAAAATCAATCCATGTCATGCATGGCTAAATCATTTTCTCTCTATACATCCTCGTACCCTTACAATGAATGTAGCCAAGCCCACAATGAATAGCGTAAAACGCGCACAATGAATGTCAACAAAGACTCATAGCAGTGATAAGCAAGCGAAGCGTGGAGTGAACGGACCCGCTAGCTTATTTATGGTAATATGATTTGGTACTACATTGCATCCATCGAATTCTTGATCGTGTAGTTTGTAGTCAACAAGGTGCGTGTATCTTTATTGTAGTAGTAGAATGCGAAACAGATCAATTCAATGTATGTGAATAAGGTAGCTTTATTGTTTATCATATGAAAGTGAGAGTGAGGGTCGATACTAAAGAATGTCAACATTCTTATCACGGATACGGATTCCATTGGCCGGCTGGCTATGTGTGCCACCGCATGCTTGGCGTGTGTGAGAATGCACAGAAAACAACTTGTCGACTCCTTTGTACTTCCACACCCGAACACACACACACCTCTCTTTCTCTCTCTTTTCCGGAATGCGAATTCACATACGCTTCATTGCTCTTTTCCTTGTGGCCATTGCTGGTGCTGCTGCATTCCGCATCTACCATGACAGCATTGTCGAAGGTGAGACACACACACGCGCGCGTGTAGAGATTCAACGTCGTCGTGTTGACATTATGGATAGCCATTCAAAGGGTCGCCATACGCATGCGAGCGTATCCATATAGCTCCATTATTTTGGGATTGATGATACTGGCAACATCGACGCCACCTATGTTGGGCTTTACATTCCTTGTCACCTTGTCCGGTTTCGTCTATGGTTTCCCCCAAGGGGTTGCGCCTGCTATGATTGGTAAGAGAGAGTGTGTGTTGTGTGCGTACCTATCCAACGAACAATGGCACTCATTTAGAGTTCATTCATTCATAGGTGGTTACGTGGGAGCTATGATTTGTTTCGGGTAAGTGATGGTGGTGATGGCATCATCCATCAAGGAGGTCATCAAACTAACATGGCTGTTTGTGTGTAGATTGATTCGCCACTACAATTTTGCTCGGTTCATTCGGCTTTCACCATCCAAACAAGAGAAGTATCATGCGATTCAAGAGGCAATTGCAGAAGGAGGCTTTGGTGTAAGTTCATGAAACATGACAAAAAAGGAGATCCCTATTTTGTAACAGGATGGATGATGGTGTTGTAGATGCTGCTGATGATCCGCTTGACACCGATTCCATGGCAATTCACCAACATGATCTTGGCGTTGATACCCACCTTATCACCTAAACGATACGCCATTGTGACATTTATTGCATCGTGGAAATTATGCTTGGAAGTATGGTTTGGATCCCAACTTGCCAGTTTATCCGATCCCGATTTGCCTCCTTCGGCCCATCGCTTGACCATGGTGACGCTTGGTGTTGGTGTGTTGATCTTGGTTGGATTGGCTTTATGGTTACATCGTTTGACATTGACCAAGGTCAAGCAAAGACAAACAGTAAATCAAGGTGCGTGAACGGTTACATGTGTGCCAGGATACCCCTCATACCATGGTTTCCCCTTTTACCCATCAATACCTCTTCCATTGTATCATATCATACCCACACAAAAACTAAAATCCTGATTGTAGTATAAAAAGTTCTTGTCGTCCAATTCTTATTTATGCGCATGTGTGAGAACAAGTATACAGCAACAATAATACAGCAACACACTCTCTCTCTTCAAGGCTCTGGCAGCACGATATTAGGGAACTTTTGACCACATCGCTTACATACACACTATATCCCATTATTGTCAATACACACATCTATATCATCGTTTTTATTAAAGCAACCCACTTACATATCGACGACCACGCCAACCGCACAAGTAGGGGATGATTAAGATGGCAAAAAGTAGAGTGGTGTTGGTATAATGCATTCGAAGTTCATGGTATCCACCTTCAGGACATGCTGGGCCGAGTGATTGCTCGATACGATAACGTTCTTCCATAAATGCTGGACGAATAGGTTGCCCATAAGCATCATAACCTTGAACACCACGTTGGCATTCTGGCGTGGCACCTACGACACCAGGATATTGACCACTGCTACTACTGGTGTTGGGAACGTTGTTGGATGCTTCTTGTTGTTGTGGGGTGTAAGGTGGTGGTTGCACTTGTTGTTTCTTTTCCATCCTTCTTTATGGGAAAGAAATGCATCCTAAATGGTGGTCCATGGAGGGGAAGATAGCATGACGTTTTCTTTGGAGCATGGGTCTCGTGTCCTCTATGTGTGTGTGTGTGTGTGCATACGACGTGGTGGTGTCTGAGCCAAATTCCCCCATGTCAATTTTCGATCCATCTCTCACTCTCCTTTTTCATCTAGTCCATTCTTCAACATGGTGGAAAATGAAATGCTGTGTGAAAGGAAGAAACAAGCTTTTGGAAACAATGGCTCAAGGGAGATGCTGATAAAAAGGAGACAATCAATCTTCCAGAGAATTCCAGGGGATTGGATATGGGGAGTGACATTGGTTATGTACCCAAAGGGAAGGGGGTTCTTCACATTGGCGGAAAGGAAATACTTTACAATGACACGCGGCATTGCATTGCAGTAATATGGCACCATCACATGATTTACCATGGATTGTTTATTGTTTCGGTACATGTAAAACCTCCCTCTCCTCCCCCCAAAAACGCCATTTCCCTCCTTCCCTTTTCTTTATGGTCGGATTACGTCAAACTGCAGATCAATTAGAAACATCCCTTAAAAGTAAACTTGCAGCAGCAGCAGCACACCCATCTTCTATTAGGAAAAAACGATAAAGATATATATATATATGTATATTGTTGTGTGTGTGTGAGTCTCTGTAGTAGGGGTAGAGAAAATTATCATAGCGTATGTAGTGAAGGATGACGAGCGAAACGAACCAGTACACTAAGTAATTTTTCTTGTATGTGTGTGTGTGCGTGTGAGTGTATATATGTATGTGGGTGTGTGTGTCATGTAAAAGAAAAAAAAAGTGAGAAGGAGGCGAACGACGAGGAGGAGGTGGTGGTGTAATAAGAAGAAATCATAAGAAAAACTGGGATTGCGTGTCAAGACAAGCAATCCAAACCATAAAAAAAAAGCACGACCAGATGAACGAGGGCCAACAAACTGTACATGAAATGGGGGAGTGGGGGTGGATGAGAGGAAAGATGATGATAAAGAAAGACGTAGTAGTAGTAGGTGATGGTGATGGTTTAGCTTGATGAGGAGGAGGAAGGTTGTTGTTGCTTATCGGGTGTCACGTCTTCAGGCCGAAAGATCTTGCCACGTGCTGTCCTTCCGGTGGTACCAATCTTGAACGTTTGCCAGATGTAATTCTTGCACTTGTCTGCGTTTGGCAAATCCTGAATCATCTTTGCGATTGTGTTCTTACGTAAACCAAAAAAGTCGGGGCCCACAGGATTATGGCCATAATCCATGTTACGAATAGCAAATGCCCGTCGCACAGCAATGGTCCATACGGTGGTAGGTGTAGGTCCCATATAGACTTCTCCAGGATTATCATCCGCTTCCAGTCGGAACTTTTTATAGAGATGTATATGAGTGAATACCATTCAAGAGACACACAAACATTCACACAATACTTACAATAGGCTCCTGGCCACCATCCAAAATCTCGCATGTGTATTGTGTGTCACTGCGTGGGTCAACCATGCTTCTGTACCACCTAAGGAATAAAAAAAATCAGATGTTATTTTCTATTCCAATCATCGATCCTCTCTCTTTCTTTTTCTTTTTCTCTCTTTTTCCCGTTTCTCCCTTTTTCAACTTACTTTTTCACCTTGTATCCCACTGGATAAATGTAT
Source organism: Lichtheimia ornata (assembly GCF_029851405.1). Taxonomy (NCBI): domain Eukaryota; kingdom Fungi; phylum Mucoromycota; class Mucoromycetes; order Mucorales; family Lichtheimiaceae; genus Lichtheimia; species Lichtheimia ornata. The sequence goes on from NW_026695328.1 coordinate 291,632, forward strand.
CTTTGATTATGAAAAGCCGGTCTATCATAAATCACATCACCAAGACTGAGCACGGTCCACGAGTCAATCTCAACGGGAAGTCGATAATTTCCATTGTCATCTTTTTCCACCTGCACAAAGGTACGCACATCATTCACATTGGGAGGTTTTGTATCACGTTTCTTTCTACGACCCACAGCGGTATGTTGTGTTGGCATACGCACATGTTGTTGTTGTTGTGGGTGTGGATAATGTGGTGGAGGTGGAGGTGGAGGTTGATGATGGTGATATGGATGATGGTGTGGGTGATGATGATGATGTTGTTGTTGTTGTAAGGATGAAGACGAGGAGGAGGATGCTTCAGCAGGTGGGAGTGGTTGTGTTGTTGTAACGTGATGAGGTTGTTGTTGTTGATGATAATAATAACGATCCTCTTTACGTAAATCTAGCAATGCTGAAGGAGGAGGTAATGACAAGCTGGGTGATGTACGAGTATGGGGCGGCATTTCAGATCTTGCAACAACAGCGGAGGATGGCGATGATGATACACGAAATGGATCCATGATTGGAGGAGAAAGCTTACGTTTCTTGAACGTATGCTCGTCGTATGAAGATGGCGAAGAAGAAGAGGGTGGACCTGCAGCAGCAGCTGAATGAGGTGGTGCTGGTGGTGCTGTAGCAGTCGAACTCGTTTCTTCAGGGGATAAACGACCAATTGGAGGCAACATACGTGGATAACGTGAAGACTCATTTGGAGGAGAAAGCGATTCAGTTGGCAACATGGATGGAAGGCTGATAACGCGTCGTACTTGAGAAGAGCAAGTATCATCAGGTACAGGCGATGTTGGTGAGATCTGCAATCCTCGTCTATGCACCAAGGTGTTGTAATAATCCATTTTGGAAATACGATGCGTCTAGTAACAAAGGAGCAGCAATGCGTGCGTGTGATGGATGCAAGGGAGTTGAGGAGGAGACAAAGTAAGTACATATGCTTAGTTGGATAATGAATACAGATCACATTTACTTACAGGGTGAAGTTGGAGTACAACCTCCACAGCATCTTCATCATTGGCTGCTGCATTACTGCGACTACGCTTCCCTGTCACTTGAATAGCCTTGTCACTTTCCTTGTCCAAGATCCATGATAACAAGCCATGTCCCTCCCAAACCATTTTGGATTCTGCCGTCGTAGTCATCTCCTCGAAATTGGCACTGTACACTGCACAATCGGCATCAGGATATAAAAGCATATCAGGGCTGAGATTAGAGAGAGAGAGAGAGAACAAGGTGAGTGAGTATTCATTTGGCCCTTTGCATTGTGATGATGATACCCACCATGAAGTACACAACTCCATCAAGCAATCTTTGAGAGGTACGGCTATGTATTCGGATTCATTATGCTCGATATCCATGGTGAAGGTGCATAGACACGTCGATTCGATTCCTTGGAACGTGTAAAAGACTTTGACTACAAAAAGAGGCATTCAATAAACGGCACCCTTCAACAAGCATGATACAACGACGTACCTTTGGTAGACTTCTTTTGTTGTTCACCACCACTACTTGTAGCGATGCTACCAGAATCCGGAGCCTCGGTGGAATGGCCTGCTGGTGAGAGTGACATTGCAAGAGAACGATTGGAGAATCACAAGAGAGAGAGAATGACAAAGAAGAAGAAGAAGAGAGAGAGCAGCTGGTCTACAGCAGAGAGGAAATGAAAATGATATAAAAGAGAAAAAGAGAGAGAGACTTTGTGTGTGTATGTGTGTGTTTTGAGCGTATACGTTTGATGATGAATATACAAAAAGTAAACTATGATGGATAGTTCATGTCACACACTTGACTTGAACCGAAGGAGAAAAGAAACAAGGAAAGAGGGAAAAAAGGGCAACGAAAGAGAGAGACAAAAAAAAGGGCCTGTGTAGTACCCACAGTTGGACTCGTACAGCAGCACGCACACACCACGACATATACACAATCCAGCAACAGCGATCGATCTGTTCCTTTTCGGGGAACTAACGCAAAATGATACGCGGCTGGTTGATGGCCAGGCCACCCACTCCAGCTACGCTACAGCAAAGAAAGGCCCTGAATGGAGCGCGTATCCAAGACATGAAAACTCAGACATGATTATTGCAGAATTCGATTGGCGGTCAAGTCTTGAATGGGGGGCTGAAATGAAATGACGAATCGTAGCACAACAAAGGAAAGCTTATCTCGTGTGCGTGTGTTTTTTAATATGAACAATGTGCTACTACCCATTCAAAACCGAGAACACCTACTTTTTTCTATTAATCATTTACTTCACATGGATACAAGGTTGCACGTGCTCCATGTCTTTCCAGTTCTTGGGGGAGGCAGAATGGGTGGTGGGAAAAAAGACTGGGGGATGATAGATGTTGGTGCCCTTTGGGATAAAAGATCGACAGCAGCACACGTAATCGCTATATTGCATGCTTCCAAAAATAAGTATCCATGTAGGACAAACCTAATATAAAATCATTCAAAAGATCCCCGCTGACAATTCCCTCACCCATTGCTTGTGCAACAGACAATGCAATTATATGAAACCACACGTGCGGGCAGTCATTGCTTGATTGCTCCTAAATATCCCATTCTCCTTGATTTCTTTACCAGCTGCTGCTGCTGCTTTCCTTCATCTCCTTGTTCACATCCTCCTCCTCCTTCTCCCCTTTTTCATGATGACAATAGGTAGAGAGAGAGATCTATCATCCATAACAACCCCCACACTACCCCCCACATAGGCATGAACCCTTGAAAAAGACAACGAATGTATAAAGGTTCCACATCCTTGTGCAGCTGTTGGGTCGCCGATGTGTGGTTGTATACTTTGGGGTTTGGCCCAAAGACAAGTGATACAAGCAATAATACTTTAGCCAATGAACCCCAAAAAAGCGGAGTGATGGCATATGGCACCAACCATGGGACGCTTTGAATGGCAGGTTTTCATTTCCCTTGATCACAGAAACATGCAATTGATGGCAGCACATGATTGCACACAGACTACTGTATTACAATGGGCGCCAAATGATTGGCTCCTCTTCCGATCTGTAATCCAGCAATCCGGATGATCGCCCAGCTTGTTTTTTCGAGATCACCTAGCAACTCTTTAAACTTGTCCCATACCTCTCTCTCTCTCTCTCATGGTGATGTGTGTGCATGTATCTATGTATGTGTGTGTGCATGCATATTGAATGGGTATAGAGATGTCATGATGGGTGATGGAGCAAGCATAAAATCTCAAGTTGCCTATCTCGGCGATTTTTCTTTCTTCCTGATTTTTACCGTGGGATGACTCTTTTACAGGAGGAGGCGATCACCGATCACTTTTAGAGTCTTTGTTAGGTCTTTTTTTTTGCGTGATGGATTATAGTTTTTCTCTTTGGCTCCGAATATCGGCCTATACTCGCTAAAGAAGATTAGAGTGGCTAACCACCACCACCACCATGCATTCTTTGCAAAGAGGTAATATAGACGTTGACCCTCGGCTCGTGATGAAGAATCAACTCGCTCGCTCTCTATATTTAGCTTTCCTCCAATCATAATCTTCCTTGTCAATTCGTTCCAGCTGCAGATGTGGTACGCCAGATTTCAATGGTAGATCATAATAAACAATAACTCAGTAATTGCTGCTGCAATGAAACTAAATATAGAATACTATAAACATTGGTCAAATTGACAGCTTGCCACCCCCACCCATCACTAAGTCCTGACATCCGAAAGGATAATGACAATGAAGATGATAGAGACATAGCGTGTATATGTACGATTGGATTTAACGTGATTTGTATAAGGTTAAGATCTCGTTGTTGATATGGTTTTAATAGCTAGTTCACCCGGACCCAATAATCAATCTGTCATCCTACTCGTCAACTAAACATTCTTAGTTTGTAATCCAAAGCAACAAGAAGGGAATCATTTGCTCGTGCTTTGTGCATACATGCATACTTGAAGAAAATTCACTCGTGTCATCATAATTAAGCTAAATGTAAACAAGCTCTTTCTTGACAACTACCATCCACCATCCACCATCCACTTTTCGTATTGTACAAGGATACATCAAGACACTCTTCTTCTTCATTGCAAATATACAAATGGGGCGTAAACATCATTGAATATGAGAGCGGATAAAAGGGAAAGGCATGTGTGCGTTTGTGTGGGTGTGGGTGTGTGAGGGTGAGAGTGCGTGCAAAAAAAAAAGTGTTACACATGTCCTGCATGCTATGCAGTTGGATATTATGGATGTGCTACGTTTCCCTGATTTCTTGCTTTGTTTATTCAACGCATTGATCTACGACCGCTATTGGCGCGTTGGTTATGCTGGTTGCTGAGACATAGTTGGAACAAATGTTGCATGTCAGGTCTTTGGGAATGGGTCATGCAGCCGTGGATGATGGGTGTTTCTCCACCATTGTAATGAGTAAGACGTAAATTGTCACCCTTGATGATTTGGACCAATTCACCCTATGATGGATTGTTGTAAGTAAACCTCATCTCATTCCGTTGCCATGATACAAGCCCTTACCGTGTCCACATGACGGATTTCAATGAATTGCTGATCTACAGCAAGGATATATGGATGCTGATACACAATATGATCGGGTGAACCGTTCCATTCGCATAAAATGGAGGACCTATTTCAAAAATGTCAAAACATGGATCCATCCATCTCATTCCTAACTTACTTTCCAGCACCCCGTTGCACTAAGGAACCATTTCGATTGTTGACATAGAACGCAAATCGATTATAGCACAGTAGGAATTTGTCCTGGATACGGTACATTGCCAATGGTTTGAGAGGTTCAGCATGACGTTGGATAAAATTGAATTGTGGATCGGCACTATCAGGGATGTTGCGACCACCAACCACCAAATTCTCGGGATCAATGATTTCAAAACCTCTGGATTCGACGACCACGCTCACTTTGGATTTCAAAAAGTGGATATTGCTTGCTTCGGCACCAACATAGAATTCCTATAATACACGCTCTTCAATATACTTGCCTTACTCGCATCCATCATTCATTACCTTGTAAAGCTTAAACCATGATGGGCCTGATCCACGGCTTGAAAACAAGCCCGTTCGTTGCGTAAACAACTTTTCACTCTTGGCATCACGCATATTGCACACCGGCTCCAAAGCGACAAAGACACTGCTTGTGCTCTTTTTCTTCTTGTATACCACCAAATCCTTGTAGTTACAGAATCCCACTTGGAAGAAATTCACATTTTGGGCCACTTCATAGGCACGGTCCGAGTTACGTGTGCTCTTAGGAGCATCAAGTGCATCAATAGAGTAAGCCTTAAGCACCTTGTCTGTTAAAAAAAGGGGGGTTGTCAATCTCATGTCCCCTTTAGCTTAAGAGCCCACCACCATCATACCTGTAAGCACCAGCAAAATGTGATGGCGTTCCATGACCGCGACTTGGGTCACATTATCACATGAGAGGACTGGGCGAACCGATGATTGACCTTCGGTCTTGATAAAGACACCAGCATCTGTTCCAATCACAATCTTGCGTTCACCTGTCATGGATACTATCCAATGATATATATACGTAAGTATATATACTATCACCCTTGTGTTATTCACTTACCAAAAGGCACCGAACAGCTGATACGACCTTGACCTGCCACCGAGCCAAAGTATCGGAAAGAGGCATCATCAAGCGTACGCACTTCAAAAACATCATTGTCGCCTTGTCGTTTACGTAACGCCGTCTTTGCTTCCTCAATAGCACGAATCCACTGCTGCTTTTCTTCATGGGATGCAACGAAAAAGTGATAAATACCATCACGATGACCGAGATGTTGAAGGGTGAGTGACACCATAGCAGGTGTGGGTGTAGTGGCTGAGGAAGATGATGCAAGGGCTGCTGCTGCTGTAGCGGAAGAAGTAGAGGTAAGCGTAGCCGAAGTGGAGCTGGTGGAAGTAGCTGTGGTGGTCGTTGTGCTGCCATAATAATCACCTCCAAGCGATTGAACAAAGAGCATCTGCATTGGAATTGGCCGTTTCCAAATCCGGTATTCGGTATCGCCATGGCTACCCTTGCGTACCTTGGTCATGAGCAACATGTGGTCAAATACAAAGGCATGGATGTCGGACTTTTCAGTCACTTCAATGGCCTGCGCACGACGCTTAAGATCACCTCGATGATAAAGACGACGTTGTGGATCGGTTAATTGGACATCATGTAATTCACCAGGCTTGCAAGTTAAGACGTCGTTGATGCTAAGAATCTCCACTTGTTGCTTGACAGCCGCCGTCTGCATATCCGAACGTGATGCAATGGCTTGAATCATCTCCTTACAATTCAAAAGGTAGCGACGATCAATATGGTCCTCATCCGTTTTCTTGATAATGGCTTGCAATAACAACGGATAGCGCTGCATACGTGTCACTGGATTCAACAAAAAGTGCCGGAATGCCAAGCGTCGGAAACGTTCATGCTTCTCACAATCAGCAATAAAGCGTGCAAACTCGGGATTACGCTGCTTCTCCACGGCAACGAGATATTCGGCTAATGGCACATTGGGTGTGTAGGTCGTGTATGGATCCGAATAATACTTGAACTCATCCACCAGAATATCACCAATGCCAGGAATACATTTGCCCTCGTATTTGCGTTGCAAATCCAATAGCTTCTTGAACAACGTATCGCTAAGCTCTCGCAACGTCTCAAAGTTTTGGAATACGGACTTGATAAAGTGCCCACGTCGACTTTCACTAATCACATTGGATCTACGCAAGGGCTCCACAATGACCTATCATCATCATCACCACCAAAGGTTATTCAACATATTCGTTTAGATAGAAAACAAGAAAGACTTACATCACGTAATGTATCCAAATCGCTACGATACACCTCTTCGGAATAAATCATTTCATTGATAGCCTCTTGTCGATCTCGTTCACGTTTTGGCGTGTTTTCCAAAAGTTCTCTTGGGACACGTTCAGCCCATGCTGTATGTGGGAATGTCTACAAATACGATGTCATCATCATCAACTCATGCCCACTTTGCCAATAAACGCTTGTATTATACCTTGGTGTCATCCACTGGGGATAATGTAGGATCCGAAGGACGTCGTGCCAACACGGCTTGAGACTATGGAACGTGTCAATGATCATGTCCTATTCACTTCTCTCTCTTTCTCCCTTTCTCTCTTACCATAATATCCTCCTCAAATACATCAGGTTTGTTTGGACATCGAGGGGCATAGCAACCACCTTGACCAGGCAAGCAATTGTAGGTGTAGCATTGGCTCAAGGAAGTAAAGATACCCACAGGAAGTTCATTATCCGCGAGATCCTCATCAAACGTATAAAACTGGTCCGAAGAGTTGTACACCTCGTTGGTAATAAGAGACTTGTAATTCTGGCGGATGGGCTGGAACAAGGGTGGAGAGCAATTCATCAAGGCATTGGCAATAAGCACACAATAACCCTCTGGTATGTTTTTGCTGGTCAAAATCTCTTGTAGTAAAGACTATATATATATCATCCATTGTCAGCCACGATAAATAGATATAAATATCCCAAACTTACAATTGCTTCCTGACCACTAAAAGACTCGGGGTACTCATTGGAACTTTTCACCTCGCGCACATTGGTGATACGTTTCATTCGATTCTTGAACGCTGTTGAAAGTTCGGTAAGGATCGAATAATCAACATTGACTTCAAGTGATAAGGACGAATAACGATTGTGCGTTGGCTTTAGACGTTCTTGTTGTTGTTGCTCGACATGTTCTTGAGCCTCGGGTTGAGCAAGTGAGAAACGAGGTGGGGGTGGAGGTGGTTGATGTTGTTGTAATACATCCTCTTCCTCTTGTGTTTCGGAACTGAATGTGGTTGATGGATAAGGATGAGGAGGTGGAGGAGGTGGAGGTTGCTGTTGTTGTTGATGTTGCTGCTGAGTGACAACGGGAGGATAATCATCATCTTCATCGTCACTGGAAATCGGAGAAACGGCAACAAATGGCACTTCATCACCATCAGCTCCAGTTTGTGATGTATCAATGGCAGAGGGTATAGCGTACTTTGGTCGTTCAATAGTGTTGATCATTTTGGCTGATGAATGATTACGTCGATGCATGGTGGTAGTATTCGTAGTAGTGGATCGCGCATAATCTTGCGATGATGGACGTGACGCATGACCTGTAGAGGAGGAGGATGACAATGGCTGAGGCGGCTGTTGTTGTGGAGGTGCGGGTTGTGAATAAGAGGGTTGCGGTTGCTGATATTGCATTTGCATTTGCATCTGCTGCTGCTGTTGATGCATCATCATTTGCTGATAAGAGTGGCGAGCTGTAGGTGAAGCTGGAGGAGAACGATGAATGGGATATTCGGGTTGTGCTGATGCGACTGGAGGTGAGCTGTGTGCAGGCACAACGCCGCTTGGACCATCCACCAAATGCTGAGGTGGGTATTGTGGCATCCCATAATTGTTACCAGCACCACCGCCTTGCGTAGTCGTAGTAGGATAGCTGTAGTTTTGACCATACATGGCTGGGTTGTTGTTGTTGCCATAGCCACCGTATCCATAACCACCATCCATCCGCATATCCGTACTAGCACCATAAGACCCGCTTCTATAATGTCCATTGCTTGCAGTGTTCTCCATCATGCTACGGTCATACATGGCCGTATCCTGACGTGGCATTTGATGTCCATAATCATAATATCCATATTGCGCATTCTGTACATCATGAGTTAGCCATCAAAGATACTTTTTATCCGAGAACAATAGGATACATACACTCTGCTGATGACCATAGTCATTGACGGGAGGACGATGCTGCAAGGATTGACCACGAGGTTGAGGAACAATGTGGCCTGAAGGATGGGTTGCCATTTCGTTCAAGTACGAATCGACCGAGTGAACTAGACCACCCATGGTACCGGGAGGCATACCACCACCACCACTATCATAGGCTCCTTGTTGCTGGTTCGACATGTAGTAACTGTATGAATTGCCAGCCAAGCGATGAAGGTCTTTTGTGTTTGAGGTTACGGTCCCCTACTCGGAAGCAGTTTGAGAAATAAAGACAAGGAGATAGCAATCGAAGCACAATGAAGCCAACCTTGAATGTTTATAAAGGAAGAATCAAGAGAGCTGGGGGAGCAGTGAAAGTAAGAGCGAAGCGAGAGAGACACAGACCAGTGAAGAGAAAGACCACTAATTTCAAACAGCCGCAAATGAGATGTCCGACATACTGCTGCTTGGGCTGAGGATGATTAGATAGAAGAAGGCTTAATCATTTACCAGGGCCTTCCTTAATATCATGTTCCATCTATTGCTACGTTACCATATAATAGGATTCGCTCTTTGTGGTATCTTAATCACTCATGAGATGGCTTCATTTCATTCTTTTCTATTTGGCATCGTAAGCTTTCTGTCAGCCTCGTGTAATATTCCTTCCTTTTGTACTACGGTCATATCGTCCGCCCACATAAATAGCTTGACTGCACACGTTGCTCATCGCCTTATACAAAGATAAAATGAACCCTACATTCATATGTGCACACTTGAATTGCATTACAAGGGATCCGCGCACGGTCCATTTAAACTTATTAAATTGGCATTGTAACGCCCTTGACGGCAGCCGTGTGCGATAATAACAAGCCCAATACAATATGATGATTGTTGTATATGTATACGGCTCCATTTATCGTTGATTGGTCACTTTTTGATCATTCATAGGCAATAGCAAAGACTCACAGGAAGGGTTGAAAGAAGTCATGGCACTCATGATAAAGCATTTGTAAAGAAAAAGAATCCAAAGTAGGTCATTCTTGGTTATTCATTATCAAGCAGCAAAAGAGTCATCTTGTTCATTCCCTATTGTCGTGTCCATCATCCCACATTTAGCAAGCGATAGTGTAGATGTTGCCGAAGAATGATTACAGCCCAGCCAATGACGGCATAACAATGTCATTTCAGGAAATCATGGACACGGGTTTACGGGTTTATTACAACAACAAGGGTCGTTGGCTTGCATGAGACAAAGAATTTTCTTTCTTTTCTTTTTCATTGTCATCATGCTCGGAATAGGGAATGCATTTCGAAGCAAGTTGTTTGGACGTGCAGCAGTAGCAGCAGCATCTAATCATGCAACACGTCGCTATATATGTCACAATCGATTCATGCGAAGAGTATCCATCATTGGTGCTGGTGGTGTTGGTTCAACGATAGCTGCAATGACCATGTCAAAAAACGTGGCTGATGAAATACTGCTTGTTGATGCCATGGAAGATTTTCTCAAAGGTCAAGTACTTGATTTGAGTGATGCCAACATCAACAATGGAACCAAAGTCCGTAGTGCCACTTGGAAGGAGGCTGGCCAAGCGGATGTCATTGTCATCACCGCTGGAGCGAAACAGCGTTCAGGAGAATCCCGTCAAGAGGTAAAAAAAAGAGGGTCCCTTTGTTGTTGACGCAAATGATAATAACAATCCTCCTCCTCCTCCTTCAGCTAGTGGATCGTAACTATGAAATTTTGAAGCAAGTGATTGGAGAAATGCAACCAATTCAAAAGGATGCCGTTATGCTTCTTGTATCAAATCCTGTCGATGTACTTACAGCAATTGCACAAAAGCTTGCGGGTCTACCCAAAAACAGGGTGTTTGGATCGGGAACCTTTCTCGACTCCTCAAGGCTAAATGTTTATTTGTCTGACAAGCTCAATGTAAATAATAATCATAATCCCGCCGCTGCATGAATGTTTTTCTTATCAAATTCTCACACCACGTGATGATTTATAGATATCTCCATCATCCATCTCTGCCTATGTTTTGGGTGAACATGGCGATTCGCAATTCATTGCTTGGGAAAGCGCCTCTGTGGCTGGACGACCCTTGCTATCATTTCCTGAAATCCAAGCTCTCGATAAAGAAAGCATTCGGAAGCAAGTCTCTAACAAGGCGATGGACATTATCCGGTATAAAGGATCCACATTCTACGGCATTGGTGCATGTGCAACATCATTGTGTGAAAGCATTCTACGTAATACCCTTGAGATTCGACCTGTCTCAGTGCATGTGGACAACCTTGACACTGTGCTATCAGTGCCAGCCAAGATTGGTGCTGGTGGTGCTGAAGAAGTGTTTCCTATTCCTCTCAGTGATGATGAACAACAAAAGTTACTAGAAAGTGCACAAACTGTAAAAGAGGTAGCGAGGAAATATCTCTTGTGATGAATAAAAACATCCTTTTATTTGCTCACGACTACTCTCTTGGCACACCAATCGGTGAATGTTTTGAGATCCTTCAGCCATTGCTCTTTTGATACTGCTACATTTGACTCGACAATGTAATCATGGGGTGCATCAGGTCGCGTGGCTATGTCGAGATCAACACCATCCTTCTTTAGCTTTTTGGCATACGCTTCCATCTGCGGCTTGAGAAACTCTCCACCACCCATTGTCAACAATACGGGACAAAATTCACGATAATCAGCGTAGATAGGCGATACATAGGGTTGTCGTAGCACTGCTTGACGCTCTTGCTGATTCAATTGAGCGAGTTGTGGCAAGTATCCCGAGAAGTAGCTCCGTATTTGCCAACTTCGTACAAAGTCACTGTCAACATCATTTTCAGCTGTAATCGAATGATCGTCATCGAGATCAATCCAAGGAGATATCAAGGCTGCTCCAGCAGGTAATGGAATAGGTGGAAGCTCAGCTAAATCTTCATGATGTCGTTGATCCCGTACTTTTAGCAGGGTCGCTGCTGTGAGATTACCACCAGCACTATCACCAGCTAAGCATAACATCAAGTTAAACAATGGATGGTTAGAGTTGATAGTAGTATGCACTTACCGACAATGATCCGAGAAGGGCTAATGCTGAGATCATGGACAAGGTAACGATACGCCGATACACATTCATTCAATGCCGTTGGATGAGCAGCCATAGGTGATAAAGAGTAATCGACCGAGAGAATGCGTACATCGTTTAGCTGATGATTGTCTTTGAGCTGGGAGATCATGTTCAAGAATGCCGGCATGTACTGAGTCGATGTCCCAAGATGAAATCCACCTCCTTTGATATATAAAAGTAAAAAGTGATTAGTGACATAGGATCAACAATCGATGTATGAGCATCATCCACGGACCATGAATATACATCACCACAAGGTCTGCTTCAGCAGCCGTCATTTCCACCCATCCTCTCGGATTCTTTTGCTTCTTGTGGATATCTTGCACGATCCAATCACCAACCCATGTCTTGAAACGAACTCGTTGTATGCTTGAGAAGTGTTCGCTTTCTGGCGCTTGCATCATCTTGAGTAAAGGCCTCTGGATAGAAAACGGAAAGCGTAGGCCTGATGCGATCAACTTGTATCGTATGCGTACTGGCACCAAGAAAATGTACTTTTTGGTAGCGCTAACCAGTGACCGAGACACTACCTATTGGAGTTAGTGATATCTGTATGTGCCTGGAACGCGTGAACTCATTGCTTACATAGACGTCTCCCATTGCTGGTCAAAAGGAATACGAGTAGCAAGGAAAGGACAATGCGTTTGAATGTCCATGTTGTTGCATCGTCATTGAGCTCCATTGAATTGTCGACTGTCATATGAAAGAAAAGAAAGAAAGAAGAGCTGCACACAGTAATTGATCACTCTGCTGCTGGATTTTTTCCCTTTTCGGAGCGATGCATGTAGACAAGCTTCCTTGTGAAAATCCCGCTCCATAAGTAAAGGTGCTGCAAGTACGGCCTACTCACGTGATGCTACAATAGAGCTGGCATAGAAAATGCTGTTGTTGGAATGCCATCGTCACCTCATAAAGCATCACTCATATAACTAGCTTGGCACCATATCCTCTGCCTGATCGACGCACGAACGTCACTGATGATGTGATAGCAGTAGCAGTGTCTTCGTACTAGACAAATAAGAAGCTTCATTCTTTCATATCCCACATTACGCAAAGATCGGTTGTCGTATTACTAAGAACTTCCCTTGGCAATTAAGGAGTCTACATTTCTATATGAAAGGCCACACGTTACGACCTTTTGCAAGGCTAATGTCTCTTTGTGGCTGCTACAGGGTAGTTCTTTGGGGGATGGAAAAAGGTGATACATGGCCTTCCTGTACCGGTAAGCACAAATCGCATGATAGCAATGCAATGCAATACTACTGTATAGTAGGGGTATATAAATTAAGGAGGCGGTAACTTGTTGGATGAAAAATTCTCGGCCAGGAATGAATACTTATGTATGCTGATAATGTTGAAAGATTATGGTTCGCAATAGATACATAATAAGCCATCCTATTAGGACACGCTACTACTACTAATATCGGCATGTCATTATACATGAAAAGTAGTACTATCATTTTCTTAAAAGGTATCCCCCAGAGATAGCATTACCAACTTCGATGCACGACCTGCATGCATAATGTACTTGATCGTGGTGGTAGTAGAGTTACCCCTTTTCTCACTTTTCTTTCTCACTTTCATAATACCAATCAATGTCTGGCACCACGGCAAATAACCATCTGGACCACAGATACGATATACAAGAGAAAGACGAGGGCACAATCGACAACAGCAAACTTGAAAGCGATATTTCAAGTGACTTTGATGATAGTCAGCATGACCTTATTACCATGTCAAAAGAAGTGAACAGCCATTCCCGAGGTCGGACATGGTTGATCGTTATCGGTCTTCAGCTGGCAATGGTCTTGGTTTCCATTGACAAGTACGTGTAATCATCTAACTCCCTATGATCCTATCATGTAATGATGGCTTTTTTTAATAGCACGGTGCTTACAACGGCGATGCCAAAGATCATATCCGATTTGCAAAGTATGGCCCTTTATTCTTGGGCAGTCACCAGGTATAGTGCGAGTATAGGAGGATGATAGGAGACGCGTCTCCCTACTAATGCTGATTCCTTGTATCTATTGAAGCTACATCGCGACATCAAATGCTTTCCGTACGTATGACATCCTTCAACGTTCTTAAGCCATTAACTTGCTGATATGGGTAGAACCTATATTTTCCAAGCTCTCTGATATCTTTGGTCGCAAGTATATCATCAATTTCGGGATTGCCATGTTTTTCATCGGATCCTTACTATGCGGCTTTGCAAAGGTGTGTGTAAAACCAGGCTAGTATTCCGTAGCATTGAGTATACTAAAAAAGATGCGTCATTTTATACCAACCGCGTAGTCCATGGCTTGGCTCATTGTAGCTCGAGCCATTCAAGGTATCGGAGCCGGCGCGGTTAGTGTTTCATGGATGCAAAGAATCATGGTTGCTGATTGTACGAATAATGAATGTAGATAATACCATCGGTATGAGATGCGAGAAATACATAAACAAGATGAAAGCTGATGTTCTTTGTTGCCCTAAAGGTATACATCATTGTCGCCGATATTGCACCATTACATAAGCGGCCCCTTTATCAAGGGTAGGTTACCATCAGAAAACTTAGCCTGATCCATATCCTTGTTTTTGACGCTGGTGGTATTGTAGAGCTATACAAATGTGTGCCACTGCCGGGTCAATTTGTGGCCCATTCATTGGGGTATACATACATCGTAACTGCTGTTGGAGAAAGCTCGGGCTGACATCATGTCTATTACCAGGGTTCCTTGACCGATTACATCAATTGGCATGCCATCTTTTTCATAAAGTACGTACAATGAATGCGTCAAACAACGACATGAGATTGATCGAAACCCCCCTTCCTTAATGACCTATACTTAGCATCCCTCTTTGCATTATCATCTTCTCCTTGATTTCAACCTTCATGCATATACCAATTGAGAAGCATGATTGGAGGAAAAAGTTGTTACTCATTGATTATTTCGGTATGTCGCTTCATCATGCATCATTGGCCCCTAAAAAGACTAAGCATTTACATAGGCAGTATCCTTATTCTTTGTTCGTCGATTGCGTTCACCCTAGCTTTAGCCTTGGGGAGCCAAGATCATGGATGGGGAAAGCCTATTGTCATTGTAAGTCTTTTAAATTGAGCAATAGGATGCAGTCATTTATTCTGCAACACAGGTCCTTTTCGTCATGACAGGCATCTTTTTGGCTCTACTGTGGTTTGTGGAATGCAAGGTAGCGGTTGAGCCTATTTTACCTCCAAGGATATTCACGCAAGGCCGAACCATGTTATGCATTATCGTGATTCAATTCATCTTTGGTGGCGGTGTGGGATCGTTTGCCTATTACATGCCGCTGTTTTTCCAAGTGGTGCGTGACAGCTCTGCCATGATGTCTGGTTTACCATTGATACCAATGCAACTTGCCGCTATCGCCACCACACTCATCGTAGGATGGCTTGTATCACGAACAAGGCTCAATAAAGCACCACTCCTTGTTGGGACCTTGCTATTTACTACCCTCTATGGTCTTGTCCAACTCTTTGATGCCGATACCCCTTGGTCACGTAGGTATACGTGGGTGCCTGCTACATACAAACATGGTATGATGATGCTCACGATGGTGGAATCCTTGTAGAGGTATATGGAACCATTTTCGTCGGAGGTGTTGGAAATGGATGCATCTCCGGATTAGCAATTGTCACAGGGCAATCTGCTTTAAAGGATCAAAAAGATACAGGTACATGATGCTTGTATACATACATGATGTACATTTGCTGTATACTCATCACTGATGCCAATTTTATAGCTGTGGCTACAGGTTTGCTATCGTATGTAACCATGATGGGAGTAGGTGTAAGCGTCCCAGCAGGATCGGCTTTGCTCAATGCCATGCTCATACAAAAGCTTCCTGAATTCGTACCCATGGATTATGTAACACGTATTTATAATTCACCCGAGTACATTCACCATGGTTTACCGCCACGCTATGTGGAAGGTGCTATCAAAGCCTATGTCAACGCATTCCGTGCACTATGGGGCATGATGATGGGGGTTGCTGCTATCACCGTTGTTAGCGCGCTTCTCATTAAACAATGGTCGTTGCCTACCAACAACGTTGAAGAGCCCAAAGTCGATGTAGAAAAAGTCCAACAAGAGCTATAATGATAATACTGCATACCTACTATGACCGGTTTATCGAATAAACAATGGTCAAGTAATGTCATCATCTATTTGTACCGAGCCTCAGATACCATGTGGATGCAGAGTATTACACAAAATGCCGTTTTACCAATGACTCAATGGAGAATGCATCATACGTGTAATCACCTGCCATCAACAATGACAATTATTAAAACGCCCTATACCTTAATTCACCTTCTTTTTCCCCTTTCATCAAAATTTCAACCCATGCTTGAATCCAAAGCACCAGAAAACAATCACGATACCATTTACGAGCAGCTGTTTGAGAACAATGACGTGTCTCGTTGTGTCGATGACAATGAACCCTTGGTATTAGACGCCATGGATCCCAACTTGTCTATCACCTTTACAGAATTGCGCACCAAGGTGCGTTCATTAGCCGTTGCTTTGCGACAAGCTCCTTTCTTTCTTGAAGAAGGCGACGTGGTTCTTTTTTGTACCAAAGATCATGTGAGTCATTGTGGCTGTGTTTCCACTCATGGATAATTAAGATATATACATATGCAGGTCGAATGCTCCATTGCCCTGTTTGGGGTTACTGCTGCAGGTACAACTACAACATCTTGATTGATCCACATTCTTGGATAATAACAAAGGCACGTGCGTACGTAGGATGCGCTGCTTGTATGCTCCCATCGATTGCCCCTGTCAGCGACATACAACGTATTGTTCAATCTACCAAACCTAAAGCCATCATTGCCCATCCAGATACAATGGATAAGGTCAACAAGGTTGATAATAATAAGGATGATGGCAATCCTATACCTGTATTAGTGATAGGTGGCGGTGAATCAACAAGCATTCCTAACGCAAGTCATCTTTCGCAATGGTATACAGCCCATGCCAACATTGAATCACTGCCTCGCGTACATCCTGATACCTGCGCATTTCTTATATTGACATCGGGTACGACAAGTAGTCCAAAGCTGGTTCAGATCTCGTAAGTGAAAATAGAAAAACAATGTGATGGATGTACATAGCTGGCAGGTTGATGATCATGTTGTATTATTACGTAGCCAACGTGGGATGGCAGCACGCATTCGACACGCACAAAACATGCCACGCTCGCTCTTGTTTCCAGAGGATGTAAAACCAGCAGGCTTTGTCATGTCCCATGTTGCATTTTCATCTTGGATTATGATATGCAGCAATTGTACTTGCCTTGGTGTGCCACATTATGTGGGTGATTTTTGGCGTATACAACCCAATCTTGATACCATCTTGCGCAAGATTCAAGAATTACGTATCACGACCTTTTTCCTTTTGGATGCTCGATCCATGACTCGCATTGCAGCTATGCATGATGATGATGATCAGCAGCTCAAATATGACATGTCGAGCCTGTGTGCCATCTACACTGGAGGTCAAACCATCCCACAAGATGTACTTCAAGCTACTGCCAACAAGCTTCAAGCTACCATCATGAGTGCGTATGCTGCTACAGAAGCTGGAGTCCTTTTTACATTGGGTTATGCAAGCCCTTCAACCCTTGCTCAGCGTAAGAAAGTTTAAATGTGTATCCATGGCAACCCCATTTATTCATATCCATGGCAGCATTGCCTCGCGAATCGATACCTGCCGAAATTAAATTGGTGAATGAGCAAAATCAAGGTGGGAAAAAAATGCATGATGCCAAAATGGTGTTGCTCACTTTGTATATATGAATAGAGGTGCCAGTGGGAGAACCAGGCGAACTTTTAGTAAAAAGCAGCATGAATGCAATGGTATGTGTGTGGACGAATGCATATCATCATCATCACCAACCACCATTTCACGTACCAGGGATATCATGGGCGACCTGATTTAACAGCTGAGAACTTTGACAAGGATGGGTTTTATCATACAGTGAGTGATTTTAGATGACAAGCCATATCATCTCTGACATTGTTGATCATCAGGGTGATATATTCACGGTGAATGAGGATGGTCAATACACCATGCTTGGACGCCATGCGGATGTCATAAAGACTGCAGATGGTCATGTAAGTGATACTTTGTCGTATGTATTCGATCACAAGGCTCATTTTTCCTTTACGCAGTTCTATCCTAAATCACTCGAAGACATCTGTGCAAGTATTATGGGCGTGATTTTTAAAGTAGATCTCGTTGCTCACTTACAATTCTCTTCTTCACCTTCATGATAATAGATGGAGTTCCAAGGAATCAAGCAATGTGTCATTGTTGGCGCTTTCAGTACCAAGCATGGTCAAGAGTTACCTCGTGCCTACATTGTTCCCATGCCAAATGATCGGCATAGGTTTGATGAAGAACAAATCGAGCGATTGAAAGAGCATGTCAAGGCACGAGTACCCTTAAAATCAATGGCATTGGATGGCGGGATCAAAATTGTGGATGAACTTCCAATAGCCCGTAGCGGCAAAGTGGATCGATACAAGCTACGAAAGATGGCTCATGAAGAATTGGAGAATGATGTCTAAGATACGTAGGCAACTGTGTTTAGCTAGTCGATGATCAAAAGTATATGGCCGGGTTTTCAAGTCACCATGGCAACAGAACAATGATTGACAACATGACCTACTGTCTACCAATATAGTCAATTTTACGATCCTTTATGTGTGTGTGTGTATCGTTGCACATGAGAGTTGTCAACAAGTTCCCAATCAAAAATGGCAAGCCCCGCTGGTGTTGCAATGGATCATTGTGAGTGGATGATTCATTAGGCACATTGCCACACAAAAAGGCGATGATGACAATCCATACAATGAACCAACAACAGCAATTCAATAGACATATGATGTAGTATTCCAATCATTTATGATAACAACTAGGTTATGCTATTCTTATTATTATTTAAGTTGAGGGAATGGATGTAGAATGTCATTGTACATTGCACGTGGAACAAAGAGAAGGCCAAAAATAGCATGCATTGGGCTCCGGGAACAAGTGTATCCTCTTTCCTTCTCTTCACACCACATCATGGAGAACCAGAATCCGTTACCACCTGTGGCGCGTGATGCAGCTGGCAACAAGATTGAAATGCGACCTTACTATGGCGACAAGGATCTCAACTACGTGCACTATCTTGTATACTCGACTGATTTCGATCTTGTTCCTCGGGGAGTACGACGATTACTGCAATCGCCTTTGGTGGTGAGCGTATGGTTGGCCATCTTTGCATCGGTCTACACATGGCTTCCTCCTTATCTTGTGGGCCTGATAGGAGCCGACCCGTTACTGTTGTATATCCGGATTGCTGTGGTCATAGCGAGCGTGGGTGGCGGGCTACTATCGCTCTTTTGGTGGGTGGATAAGCAAGCCCATATGCGTATTCAAGAGGCGTTGTTGCATGATCTCAAGGATCCTGGCGACTATTATCGTAAAGACAATGGCAACTTTTGGCTCTTGACAGTGCAAGATCAACCTGTCGCTTGTATTGGTATCGATCATCATCAATCCAATGTTTATTCAGCATCATCATCATCATCAAGAGAAAACCTGGCAGATTCTGAAGCGATTCGTCAAGCCAAATGGCCACGCGTGGCGTATGTCTTAGCTCGGATCGATGATACCATTCGTGGATGGGTTACAAAGACGACGCAGAAGGAGGAGGAGGACCATCAAAAGGTGATTTTCAAGGCACACAAACCCAACGAGGCGACGTTGCGTCGATTAGCCGTCAAAACCAATCTTCAGGGCAAGGGCTTATCCACCCCCTTACTCAAACGTGTCGCTTTTTGGGCCCATGCGCAACAAATCGAGTATCTTTACGCTGAGACCAATGAACTCCAAACCACCATGGCAGATATCCTAAGCAAACGACATGGCTATGATCTCGTATCAACGACGCGAGTGGGTCTTACAGGCGAAAAACGTTTATGGCGTCTGGATGTCAAGTTGTGGATGAGCAAAGAATTGGAAGCAAGGGATCAACGCAACCTCGAAAAGGAAATGCAAGAAGAAAAGGAGGAACTTAAGGGATACAATTACTAGAGAACAGGCCTTGTACATATATATATAAAATCTGGTATTATTGGGAATGGATGTATTAGCAAGTATTTTGGATTTGTATGTGTGTATTTACATGCTTGGGGCATTATGGTATTGGAACATAAGTTGGGGAATGAAATCTCTCTAATTGTACAAGTATTAAACCGATTGAGCACGATGGGGTCTTCGTCGCTTAAACATGGATTCTGCTGCTCCCGGAGAAGCACCATCTTCTTTGCTGTTACGAGGAGGAACACTGCCACCCATCAATTTGTGAATCTGCTCCGGTTGCCATCGACCTAATAGTAGCAAGCTATCTTTACTGCTGCCCAACAAGAGTTGTTGATGATGTTGTTGCTCATGTGCAGTGGATGTGGGTGACAAGTAGTTTTCCAAATCCTCCATACCAGTGCTCCCACAACAAAAAACAGCATTACCACCACCTCCGCCGGGTGATAGATTGGATTTCGAGTCGTGTGGATGAAAATGAGGATGAAGAGAAGCGGACGATGTTACCAATGGAAGGTTGATGATACTGCCTTTGCTAGCACGTGCGATTGAATCGAGCAAGTACACGCCGGCAAAGATGATGATAAAGCCGCAGATCAAGCTTGCTGTATTGATTGGATTATTGGTATGCCATCCTCGGTACATGATAGCTGAAGCCACAATGGTTGCCGTTGTAAAGAATACAAAATAAATTGGATTGACCCTGCATAGATCCATCCATCAATCATCTTGTTAAGGGGAATACATACATAGGCATACTACACTTACAGACTTGTGGAGAATGTATCCAATGCCTTGTTAAAGTAATTGACTTGGGTAATGATAAACACCACGCACATGAATCCAAAGACATAGGTGGAGGGTTCCTTGAATTGGTTGTTGCCTTCAATAGTGAGTCTCACTGCTATACCGAATGCTTTGATAGCCATCACTGAAAGAGATCCAACCAAGGAACAAATTGAGACATAGACCATGACCTTGGTTTTACCCCATCGTGGTACGGCTTTCCATATCATGAGCACCGTAGTAATGATCACCAGAATGGAATAGACCAGAAACCCTTTCAAGCGTCATCTTTTAAGTACACATCATGCAAACGACAACAAACTTTCTTACCTGGTTGAATCATGTAGCTAACCAATTCTTCGACACTTTCCACCTGCGGGTCCTCGGGTGCATGCAGAACGATAATCACTGCACCAATCAATGACAACAAACAACCAATAATACCAATGGTCCCCAACCTTTCTTTTAAAAAGATGGTGGCTAAGATTGCACTATGTACATGCGAATTAATTCATGGCGTATAGATAAACAAGCACGTTTCCCCTTGTCATTTTCTCACTCCACCCCCTCCTTCCTGCTGCACTAGTACTTCTTGCCATCCACTCGTACTATAGTACTACTCCTTGTTTTTCTTCCGCCAAACTACTTACCCTATAATCACACTCAGTGCACCGAGTGGAGTAATCAAGATGGCTGGGGCAAATGTATATCCTATATGATGTTCAAAAGGATGGTCAATGTTTGTTTGTTTGTTGTCATGGTAATGTTTGTGTATGTCTCACCGATAAAATTAAGCAACTCGCCGGCTACCATGGTGGTCAATCCAATCCACCATATGGGGCTCTTGAGATATCGATGGGAATCGGATGCAAATGCTAATGTTGTCCTTTTGTCAACAAAAAAAGTGTCGTTTGTGGTGTGGTGGATAGTTTACCTTGGGATGCTGAAGATGACTGTTGAAGTCCCTTTTTAGTGATGACAAAGGATGTGCCGATCAATATGCTGGAGCATAATGCAAGAATGAGACCGATGTATTTGCTTTCCAACATGAAGAAGAAGATGTATGTATGTGGTGATGAAAATACAATGAAAGGAAAGTAACGGGTAAAAAGGATAAGATAAAAGGAGTGGAAAAGTGAAAGAGAAACAGAGAAAAGGAAAGGAAGGAGTGGATAAAGGGTTTCGCGTTTATGTAGTAGGCTGCTGCTGCTGCTGCTGCCATGGATTCTACTTACAATAAGACCATCCCCCTCCAATACACATATACAGCCGACACCTGGATACCAAAAAAGGAAGGTGGAAAGGAGAGAGAGCCTAGTGAGAGTCAAGAGCGATATGCCGGGCGCCAAAAAAAAGTGTGCGTTCGTTATGCTCTCTCAACTTTATTGTCGTTGCTCCTCCTCGACGATTCGTTCACGAACGATCCCGGTGCGATCGTTGGCTACTTACACTCAATGTACGTTTACAACAACCTAGTCACTCCCACATTTCTCATTTGATATTGTCAACAACAGCTGTCTTGGTGCCAGGCGATCGTGTCCATGGCTATCGAGTACAACAGGTAAAAGACACCATTTTATTATGCAGACTTTTGTATATGAACAGCTCTAATATAGGTGCGACAAGTGCCCGAGTTGGAATTGACGGCCATTGCTCTTGAACATGAACGCACAGGCGCAAAGCACTTGCACATTGACCGCGACGATGCCAACAACGTATTTGCTGTCGGGTTTCACACCCCTGTGAGCGACAATACCGGCGTACCCCATATTCTTGTAAGAGCCATCCTCGTAGATGCATTCTCTGGTATTCATGGATCTATGTAGGAGCATACAACGTTATGTGGCAGCCATCGATATCCTGTCCGAGATCCTTTCTTCAAGATGCTTAACCGCAGTTTGGCTACATTTATGAATGCGTTTACAGGTATGGATGAATTGCGTATATGTATAGCAAGATTGATTGATTTGCTGATACAATTGTGTTCATAGCAAGTGACCATACAATTTATCCATTTGCGACCACCAACCCTGTGGATTATGCAAACCTACGAAATGTCTATATGGATGCTGTCTTTTCTCCCCGCTTGGAGAAATTGGATTTCAAACAAGAAGGCTGGCGTTTAGAACATGAGGTGCCATCAGGTAAAATTATGGGAGATGTGATTGAATAAATGTATGTGAATGCTGATGATGTATGTATGCATGCATGTATATAGATCCATCGACTCCCATCAATTTCAAAGGCGTTGTTTATAATGAAATGAAGGGTCAAACGGTAAGTGTAGGATGAGGTTTATACAAGGAAATGGAGCTTTCTAATAGTCCCGTTTGTATTCTAGTCCGATGCCAATTATCTGTACTACGTCCGTGCGCATGAAGCTCTATTCCCCGGTACAACTTATGAATACTCGAGTGGTGGTGAACCAAAGAATATCCCAGATCTCACCCATCAGCAATTGGTCGATTTCCACAAGACGCATTATAGTCCAAGCAATGCTCGAATCTATACTTATGGTTAGTGTGTGTGTGTGCATATATAAATGTATACGTGTGTGGATTAACATGTCTCTCTCTGTAGGCAACTTCCCCTTGGAAGATCATTTATCAGCCATCAATGAACGCCTTGCTGAATTCAACAAAGTGGATGTGCCCTATGTCAACAAACAGGTGACACCATGGACAAGCCCAAGAATGCATCATGGTACATGTGCTTTGGATCCATGTAAGTTTTTCTTTAAACTCGACAAGGAATAAGGATGTTCATTCAATGTGATTTAGTGTCTCCTGCCGATAGACAAAACCGCGTTTCGATCGCTTTCCTCACCAACGAACACAAGGTAGATCATGTTTTGCGCGTGCGTGTCTGAAAGGAAATACCAATAAGGCTTGTTGTTATAGGCCACGTTTGAGACATTTGCCATGCGTATCCTATCCTATCTCTTGTTGGATGGCCATGCTTCTCCCATGTACAAGGCTTTGATTGATACAAACTTGGGATCCGAATTCTCTGCAAACACCGGTTACGATTCCTCTCTCCAGTAAGTAGGGATCATGCATGATAGTAAACAACATTCTCATATTGGATGTCTAGCACAACTTGTTGTTCCATTGGCTTGCAAGGTGTCAAGGACACTGACGTAGAATTGGTATGTTGACCACAAGGATGCAAGTTAAGGTTCTAATAGCTTGTTGTCGCATGTAGGTACAAGAGCGTATCATGTCGGTGCTTGAACAAGTGAAGAAGGAAGGATTTGACAACAAGCGTATCGAAGCTGCTATTCATCAAATGGAATTGGGTCAAAAGCATGCAAGTGATATACACCCTTGATAAATGAAAGCGGTCTATGGCTAACTTTTGGATGTACTTTAGAAAACGGCTGATTTCGGTTTGACGTTGATGCATGGTATTTCTTCTGGGTGGTTCAATCAAGTGGATCCTATTGACATGTTGGAAATCAACAAGGTGAGTTCTTTCTTTTCTTGACCACTTTTCACCCATCCCCGCAGGCTCACTCACACGTTATGTTGTAGTATGTGGATCGGTTGAAAAAAGAGCTTGCTGAAGGCCAATTCTTTGAATCACGTATCGACAAGTACTTTTTGAACAATCAGCACAAGTTGACCTATATCATGCGCCCAGAAGCCGAGTACGCTGCACGTCAAAGCCAAGAAGAACAAGATCGACTCCAAGCTCGTGTGAGTCAATTGACTGAGGCAGACAAGGAAGAGATTTTGAAAGAGGGAAAATTGTTGGCGGCCAACCAGGACAAGGTGGAGGATTTATCATGCTTGCCAACATTGCAAATGGGTGATATCTCGCCAAAGATGAAACGTACCGTGCTGGATCATACCGGTGTGGCCAACACACCTGTTCAATGGCGTACGACGGCAACCAATGGTATCACGTACTTTAGAGCCATCAGTAGCTTGCCCGCTTTATCAGATGATCTCAAGCTCTATCTTCCCTTGTTTTGTGACGTGAGTGTATTGAATGCACATCCTTGCTTGCTTGCTTTCTGACCCATCATTTTATGCATAGTCTTTGTTGTCACTTGGTACCCATTCCCAAAGCATGGCTGATATTGATGATGAAATACGATTGTATACGGGCGGTCTACGTGCTTCCACCATTGTATCCACAAGCCATTCTGGTAAGTTTTTATTGTTATGCACGAGAATGCATACTAAGCAAAAAAGGGGATTAGATATCAGCCATGTGGAAGAGGGTATTGCATTGACGGGTAACTGCTTGGATCGCAACATTGACAAGATGTATGATATCATGGCGAAATTGGTCCACGAAACCAACTTTGATGATGTTGAAAAGCTAAAGACGCTCATCATTGGTGTAAGTACAGACGTGGGATAGGGAAGAAGGGATCACTCATTCATACAATGTGCATTAGAACGCCTCGGCTTTGGTCAACTCGGTTGCTGATGCAGGACACATTTTTGCAAGAACGTATGCTGCATCTTCATTGACGCCAGCCATGCATAATGCTGAATTACTGAGTGGTATGACACAAGTGGCTTTTATGAACCAATTGGCCGTGACAGAGGACTTGTCGGATGTTGTCAACAAGCTCAAGACCATTGCATCCATGGTGCTTAAGCAACCTTCTTTGCGTGTGGCTGTGACATGTGGTGAAGATGTTATCTCGAACAATGAGCAAGCTTTGAATCGCTTCATTTCTGGATTACCCCAACAAGACGAGGCATCTCAAGATAATCCAACCGTAAGTGATCAAAGGGAATTCAACGTTGTGAGAATCATGCATGACTCATCATGATGGGTGATGATATTAGAGCGTCTTTGTGCCATCCTATGACAAGACCTTTTTCCCACTTCCGTTTGCTGTCAACTTTTCTGGCAAATCCATGCGTGGTGTCCCTTACACACATGCTGATGGTGCCAAGCTCCAAATCCTATCTTCACTCATGACCAATCATTATCTACATCGTGAGATCCGTGAAAAGAATGGTGCTTACGGCGGTGGTGCCACCTATGCAGGTCTTGGTGGTTTATTCTCATTCTACTCGTATCGTGATCCACACACCCTTGAAACATTGCAAACTTACAACAAGTCCGTCCAATGGGCTCTTGACCGCAAGTTCACCGATCAAGAGATGACCGAGGCTAAATTATCCGTGTTCCAAGGCATTGATGCACCCGTGAGCGTGTCTGAAGAAGGCATGTTGCAATTTGTGAATGGTGTATCGGATGATATGCGTCAAAGGTAAAGCATAAAAGGGATCCTATATGGCTTGGTACTCAATGTATGGGTGTCTTTCTCTCTTTTAGACGACGAGAGCAATTGTTAGCTGTGACACAGGATGATATTCGCGATGTGGCCGAAAAGTATCTTGCATCCAGAGCTGGCAAAAGCTCCATTGCTTTGCTTGGTGAAGCCAACGACAAGCTCAAGGACGATCCTAGCTGGATTATCAAACAGTTTGGTCAAGAATAGATTGTAGATTGACACATGTACATTTTCCTCGTTAAACAAAAAGTCGTTTAATGACTCTTGCCAATGGCATAATAATCACTGTTGGTTGCTTCATTAACATTGTTGCTAAGGGAATACGACTACTGGCGGTTGTGGATCATGTCTTTAAAGTCATTGCTCGTGGTCAAGCGCACATACAACATGTGCACGTTATTGATCATCCATTTTGGGAAAAATTCAAAGAGGATCGCCACATTTTCATTAGGTTTGTGCCACGATCTATTCCTTCAAGCGTACATTGCAAAACGATATTACGCGTGTTTCTTTCCTATACCAACATGTTTGCCTTGCTGCTTTCAATCATATACTTTATTGGGTAAACGAGAGCAACTCGTATTATAGATCTCGAAATGATGCTCACACATCAAATGCCATATGTATACAAGCCCCACCTTATTATACGACAAGAAAGGTACCAAGGAAGACCATGAATCGGCGACTACGATTGTCCATGAGAAGAAGGAAGAGGAGGAGACAGCTATATCAGCCAATGATGGTAATGAGGCATCATTGTCTGTGGATGCAATCTTGCAGCTACTTGAAGGCCAAAAGCAGTACAAAAACAAAGAAATGGATCTTTTATACAATGACAAGAATTTCCTTTTGATCCACGTGAGCGACAAAGATGACGAGCGAATGACGATCATTCGTCCTGGTGACGATACGAAACATAGGCAGGATATTGAGGAACAAGGAGGCTTCTACACACTATCACATCGATGGGGTAATGCCAAAGACTATCCATACTGGCAAGTGGGTGACTTTATTACTGATCTGGATGGGGCTCCTGCTGCTCCGGTGCCCATGGTTCCCGAAAAGCGTGACACCGTCTATGCCTTGCTTCGATCTCACCCTGGTTATTGGTGGATTGATGTGATTTGTGCACGTGTTGATACACCTCTTGTCATTATGGGCAGCATTTATCGTTGTTGCAAAACGTGTCTTGCTATGGTGGATTGCCCTACGGACACAATGCGCTTGTTATCGCGGGAATCCCTGAGGCCATTCAACAACCACGTGGTCACAAGTTGTCTTCGCGTCCAAACGGCCGTGATCGATGTTCGCTATGATCCTGATCGTTCTATTGTACGCGAGATCATCACGCCACGCGCCAAGGATCATTATCAATTACTCAACCACTTTCAGGAACACATCCAAGCCATGTATCGTCTTTTGGCATGTCAATGGTTCGATCGAGTTTGGACGCTCCAGGAACTTGTATTGCCTTTGAGGGTGCTGATGGTGTCCGATAACGGAGGCCTATCAGGTGTTAACGAGCAAGTGGATATTGCATCTATCATGCAAATCGCCAATTCACTGGTACCATGCGAATACGACATCTACTTGGAAGATGATAAAGTCACTGAAATTGATTCAGGCAAGTCAAGAGTATGATAACAACAATAACAACAAGGTCTCATTGTGTGAGTTTTATAGTATTGGTTGATTCAACCTCTGTTTATGGTGTGGCACAAAAGGCATATGGATACTTGGATGGATTTGACATTTACCGCGAAAGCTGCAGCAATGATTTATATGGGCTTTATTCATTAAGTGATTTGTTTGACAACTTTAGCACATGCACACGATCATGCATGGATCCTGTGGATTACGTCTATGGCGTGCTGGGATTACTTGATTTGGACATTACGCGTATGAATGATGCTGACCTGGTTTGGCAAACATTCCTTTCCAAGCTTAATGAACGTCTCAACCGCATGATTGATCAAGTAACACAAGGCAAAGTCTCGTTTACCATCAATGAAGAAAAGGTCGATTTGACCAAGGCGACGAATATGGCAGACGTTTACAAGGGATTATTGAAATTTCAATTTGATGAACAAGCTGATCTTGATCAAGCACAAGAAGCAGGGAATCTTGGCAAGTACATACACACAGACGACGAGGACATAATATCTCATGCATCATGTTATTAATTAATAGCCTATCTCTTGACACCAGAGATCGCTGGGAATATGGATTTAGTCGATCAAGTGAGGAGTGCTGCAGATACTTTGGTAGAATCAAAACAAGCAGCAGCTGTTACTTCAACATAGTTTATAATAGCCTGGTCCTTATTTGTATATTCTTTGTGAATGATGTTGTGCATGGAAACCATCACCCAATCACAAGCCACAGTAGGTTGTATGCATCATGCGCACGCACCGAGCGACAAGAGCGCGCGCGCGCGAGTGTGTGATTGAATGATTAAAACAGCTCTCTCTTTTCTATCTTTTTTCAATGGCAGACGACAATCGAGAATTGCAAGAGGAGGAGATCTTGGCTCTTCAAGCTATTTACGGCGAGCATTGTATTCAATCCGATCCGAATGCCCCGCATGGCTACAATGTGACCATCAACTTGGACGATGAGGAAGAGGCGACGGCTACGTTATCCCCTCGTATCCTGGTAGTGCGCTTCTTTTTACCAGAAACATACCCAAGCCAAGACCCGCCTGTCTATGAAGTGACGTCGGTGTATTGTGGTACACACCGTGTGGATGCATCCATGATTGAAACGATCGACCGCGAGTTTGCACAACTCTTTTCACCAAGACAAGTGGTTTTATTTGAATGGATCAGCTGGTTACGTGATTATCTCGAAGCCCATGTTGAAAAGAGTATCGCTCCACCTCAACCACCACCACCACCATCATCATCAACACCATCTTCATCCGCCAATGGAAAGAACGACGACGAGGAATTACCACCAGGGACAAGACACAACAACCATGAAGAAGATGAATTGATCAATAGAATGAAATCACACAACCTTCAAGACGTCCCTGTACCCCCCATTTATTCCAGCATGGAACCTCTTGTGGATCGTCGCTCGGTCTTTGTGGCCCATGTCGCAGAAGTCCATAGTCAAGCAGAAGTCCATGCTGTTATAAGCAAGCTTTTAGAAAACAAAAAGATCGCCAAAGCTACACACAACATCAGCGCATACCGTATCGTTCAACCGGATGGGCACATGTTACAGGACAATGATGACGATGGTGAGACGGCTGCTGGCGGTAAGTAGCAACATGTGTGTGTGTGTGTGTGTGAATGGACCCTCCCTCATATCTTACATTTACATCAGGTCGACTATTGCATTTGTTGCAAATTCTTGACGTTAAAAACGTCCTCGTGGTGGTCAGTCGATGGTTTGGTGGCATTTTATTGGGAGCCGATCGATTCAAAGATATCAACAATTGTGCAAGGAACGCATTAGATGATTGTGGCTATATTCCTCACGATAACACCAATGATCATCATCACAAATCAAGTAGTAATAGTAGTAAAGCAAAGAAAAAGAAATAAGATTTTCATTTATCTTATTGGGGGTCGATTATGGAGATAATAAGGCCATAAGGTGTATTGGATTTCTTTGCTAATCACAACCGATGCCGTACGATCCTTCAGGTCAATAGCACCACTGGCTCCGGCATTTGGATAATTGAGAATGTATAAATCCAATTCTGGTAAATCAGGAGTAAAAGAACGCACCATACGCAAAATCATGCTTCCTGGTTCTAGTACAAAGAGTCAGCTCAAGATCACACCCTTTGTTGCCATTCATTTACCTGTCCAAATATTGGTTTCCGGTATATGTAATTCTGTTTGCAACTTGTAGCAGTACGGTGTAATGGGGGTGAAATCTTTATGCGTTGGCCAAAATATCCTTGATGATTGATCAGGGAGCACCACCTAGGAAATTGAGTGAGTGAGTGAGTGAGTGAGTGAGTGAGTGTTGTTGTTGTTGATCTTGCTAATGGTAAGCTTACCTCAATTCCAATATCATGCACGTCGCGTGAATTATACAAGTCGGCTTCAAATTCAATCTTGCCTGGAAATGCTGCCGGATATTTGAATGGCTTATCCGGATTGGGTATAGGCGATGTGATGACAGCGTGCATATACTTGGTGCTATTATCGAGATCGATCATCATCGGCACGTACCCCTATTGGAACTTTATGATTAGAGCTATTGTTACTCCCGCTGCTTTCTATACTACTACATACCTTGATGGATTTATACAACTCGTAAACAATCGATGGGCTGAGTGATTCTTGTGCATCCACCAGCATGGATCGTAGTTGCTCAATTTGGAATTTCACCCAACTTTCATCATCAAAGTATCTAAAGGCACTCACTGTTAAAATCCCCAAGGATAAAAAGTCATATGCTTACCTTCTAACGTCGTCAATGCGTCGAATAAATGCAGCGAAAAGACTTTGCAGCTCTATAGACTTTTCCTTGAATCTATTCAAAGCGGGGTTGGCATGAGTAATTGAAAGCCACATTCGCTTTCCTACTTGCCTGGATGCTTCCTTGAAAATGCTGAAAATCCAAATGAGATTGCTTAGGATACGAAAATAGACAGCCACTTGGGTATTCCATGTCGAAAGACCTAGGAATGTGTGTTGCATGAGGTACGATCGCCGTAAAAGTGCTGCTGCTAATAATTGTCCCGAGACGCCAAAGGAAGGTGATCCATAGCTTGTTTTAATCTAATGCATTGTGAGCCTTATCACCCAAGAGCTCCTCCTCATCCTCATCCTCCTTACTTTTAAGACTTGATGGTAGCATTCCAAATAGGCAATAGCTAGCTGTGCTTCGTCCTGGATCTCATTTGTGCTTGTCGACTGTATACTTGTCAAATATTGGAAGCTCCTATACCACATATCATTAATCATGGGCTTTCAATAGGTAGGCTGCGAGAGAGAGACACCTTACTTGATGGCATCGGTCACCACAACATCAGCGTCTGCATAGCGTTGCTGTTGTATGTGTTGTTCAAGTCGTGCAAGCATGCTCATTGTCACCGCGAGGTATGATTTTCGATCCTGATCCTCCTCAATATCCATGGTATCCACTATCAGTCACACCCATTAATCCTTGACTCATTTCGTCATATCCCCCCCATCATCACTTGCCTGTTTTCAAGGGTGTGGATGGTACATCGCCAAGTTCCTTTTTCACCTTTTCTGGGGCCGAAGCATAAAGACTCTACATACCAACATGAGTAAACCATATATGCGTAATCAAAAGGGCATGGTGATACCTGTAAATCAGGGATACAATCAGGGTACTTGATCTTGTAATAACTGAAATGTTGAAAAACAAATGCAGGTAATTTGGCAAGGATATCCGAAATCACCGTACACGCATTGGCAATCAAAATGACGTTCATGGTATCTGAAAGATTTGTGTTAAGAGAAGAAAAAAGTGTCTCGCATGAATGATAGCTTACATGTAGGATCTTCAGCATTTGGATCACGTGTCATGTACTGTGGATCGAGCCTCAATA
This sequence comes from Lichtheimia ornata, assembly GCF_029851405.1. Taxonomy (NCBI): domain Eukaryota; kingdom Fungi; phylum Mucoromycota; class Mucoromycetes; order Mucorales; family Lichtheimiaceae; genus Lichtheimia; species Lichtheimia ornata. Next base: position 323,227 of record NW_026695328.1, read on the forward strand.
GTTCAATGATATACCCAACTATCCTCGGCAGTGAGTCATTGGTTATGCATGCATCGATTCAACTTACCGACAAAATCAGCGTGCCTCTTTCCTATCTGAGCTGTTGCATGATAAATGGACATGAGATCTTCTGGATAACGACCAATGTTGGCTTTGAATGCGTCCAGCAGTGCCAGCAGTGAAGCAGGGGCATTAAGTCGAGCAACCCTATGTCGCCGTGTTAGTGTAAAAGTGATGCGAACGTATATCTTACCTACCCCATCAAATCATGCGTCGCGTGTCTTGTGCCAGCATGTGCATCTTCCAATGTGCTTGCAACAATTTCCAAATCCTCCTCGTTGAGCTCCAGGTACCATCGTGTGCCGATCTTTCGCAAAGTGTGGATAGCGTTGATACGCACATCACCAATCTCATCATTGAACATATCTAATATCCATCTATAAATATATATTTTACCTCATGTGTGTGGTTGAATACGTACCAACAAGAGCCTCGACCGCTTTGTCAATAAGATGTTCATTGTACATGCACAGCTCACCAATGCTATCTATATTCAAACATGAGTGATGTGTTTTGGTTGGGTTGTATAGATTCATTTACCTATGGATGCATTACGCACTTGCTGAAACTCGTCCTCCAATCCATGAATAAAAGCACCACATGCCCCTGAATCAAGCAATCGAAATTCATCCGAGCCGACATCCACATCGCCTTCTGCTACAGGTACAAGCTAATAACATTGTTATCATCCGCGAGATCCCTTTTTTTTCCTAATCCACTTACGCCATGTCGTTTCTTGGGTACTCTTCGTTGTCGTAAACGTGACATGATTTGTTTGCTGAATGTTTGTGCAAGGGTATCTGGGCTCACGTCTTGATACGACGCCATGGATCCACCGGCGTTCACTCGTACTGTCACCGATACGTCGTTCATCAAGTCGCATATCCGCACAAAAGCATCATCAATAAGCCGTACAGTTTCATTAGGTCCATGATGTGGCAAAGGGAGCGGCATCTCGGGCTTCAACATGCTCAACACCCTATGTATATAAATACCTTGAGTCTCATTCAGTTGAACGATTTGCGTGCATTCATTACTTACCAAACCAAATTCAATGCCGCCAATCGTACTTCCTCATAATCATCCCTCAAAGACGTGACTCCCAATGGATACAATGAAGCATCAAGAGATGTACCCCGTAATTGCATATCCACCAACGCATCCAACGCGTTCTACAATAAAAGAGAGAGAGAACTCAATTCACTTTGCCTCATATCCCAAAATTCGTGTGGATCTTACCTTGCGTACCCGTGGCTCATCATCTCGTACATATTTACCAATGACCTTTTGTACATTGATATCATTGGCCAAAGGTGGTCGGTTTTGGATGGTGTTGAATATGAAGGGGAAGAGTGAAAAGACTCGCAAGCATACAGCGCGTACTCGATAGTGTGGATCGGATAAGTCGGCAATCACGTGCTTGTATAATGTATCCATGGCTTCCATGTTGGCTTGTCCTTGATTAAACCGCCTTGACTAAATACCAAGTTAAAATTCTCCATCTCATTTGTATGATGTATCAATTTACCTTGAGCATACGACTGATTGTGTTATAGAGTTGGCATTTGACTTTGGTGGAGGTGGTATCGAGCTAACATGTTCTGTGAGATGATGATGATGGATCTCATCCAAGACTTACCTCAAACACCAATGCTCTAAATAAGGTCGATCCATTGACTTGAGGAGAAGAAGAAAACTCGTCGAGAATACGTATGATCAACACCTATCCAAAAGTTAACATCGTGACCTTTTGCTTGTAGTAGTACCATACACACTTGCCTGGATATCATGTTCTTTTTCTTTGCGTAACAATGGAAAGAGAGTTTCAAGCACTTGTTGTCGTTGATCACATGAATAAAGGAGCATAAATCTTGCTATACGGCGGAGGCACTAGAAGTGAGAGAGATAGGAAGCATGAATAACAATGCAACCCACCCCACGTGGATAAACACACAAACCTGTATCCGTTCCTGGGGATGATTGGATTCAAGATCATCCAGTGATACAAGCTAATTTGCATGATCAATACGCTTTCTTATCCTATCCCCCTTGATCCATCAATACCTGTTGTAAATTGATACCCGGGGCAACGACACCATCCACCACATTGGCATAAAGTCGATCATCCAACGAGCTATCACTGCGGAAAAGCTTTAGTCCGTGTATTTGAAACAAACGTTGACACACGCGTAGTTGGCCCATGGTGGGAAGAATCCCTACCTTGCAGTGCCTTGATTGTGGTCTTGATTGTGAGAGGTGGTGCGTTTCATGGTGAGATCGAGCAAGTCGTGTGTCAAGTGGTGGAGGAGGAGAAGGAGGAGTAACGAGTGGGTGGGTCCAAGTAGAGAGAGAGAGAGAGAGAGGAGAAAAGGCAACTCCGGTGTGTGTGGTGTGTGGTGTGTGTGTGTGTCTTCTTTTTCCAAAGCTGTGTACCATTTTTCGCCGATAAACTTCTTCTCTTATAATCACAAGAAGGAAAAACAACATGGCCATGCCCAATGGAACACAGCCATTAATGCCAACTCCCATCCAACCGCATCCACAACAACATCCACCGATCCTTCCATATATGCAACAGCAACAGCAGCAACAGCAACAACCACCTCAACAACCTATGCTTTCTTTTCCATACCCTTATCCCATACAACCATCGCCATCGGGACGCGTTCCTATCCCTACACCACCATCGCAACCCCACGGCATGTTTGTCCCTCCACCTGCCATGCAACAACAGCCACCGATGCCACAAAACATGATACAGCGGTTACCACCTCATATCCAAGGGCTTTACTCGACGTATCCAACGCGACTAAAGCATTCACAAGAAAATGCTCTCTTGTTACCAACCAGTTACCTTGCTGCTCGCAAGTCGCGTTTTGAATCCGAAGATGATTTCGATGAATATGCAGATGATTCAGATGATGGAGCCAGTGCTGCTGCTGGTGGTGGCAGTGCATCGATGAATAATCCACCTGCAGTACGAGCAACACGATCCGCTACAGCAGCAGCAGCAGCTCAAGCACAAGCACAAGCACAAGCATCTGCTATCAATCGAGGCACACCCACACCCTCGTCAGGTGCTCCTCCTGGCGCCGTCGCTCAACATGTGGACATGCGTAGAATCATTCGGAAAAGGAATCATATCTATCCACCACAACATGAGATCGATAGAGCTTCCACCATGGAGGAAGTTTTGGTGCCTATTCGATTGGATATTGATTTGGATGATGTCAAGTTACGTGATGTCTTTTTGTGGAACATGAATGGTAAAGGATGACAAAAGAGGAGGAAAATCAATACGGTCACTAACACACACACACACATAATGTAGAGCAATTCTTGACACCTGAAAAGTTTGCAGAGATTCTTTGTGAAGATTTGGAATTATCGGTGGCTCGATTTGTCCCCTTGATTGCAGAATCTATAAGGAACCAAGTCGTCGATTTTGAAGCAATACACGAGGTCGAACTACCACCCGATAGCATTCGCGTCGTCATCAATGTATGTATTCCATCTCTTTTTTCTTGTCTTGTCTTCAAAAGGATCACATGGCTAAGAGGGATGGATTGATTTATTAGCTTGATCTTCAAATTGGCAAAATCAACCTTCGCGATCGATTCGAATGGGACCTGGAAAATACTACTGGCAATGCACCCGAGATCTTTAGTCGGCAGCTGGCAGCCGAGGTTGGTTTGGGTGGTGAATACGTTTGTATCATTGCACACGCCATTCGCGAACAACTGTATAGACACAAACGACAATGGGTGGATGAAGTAAGTAGACATGATGGATGGGACTTTTGATGGCATATGGCTCACACACATGTACCCATAGTCATTGATGGAGGAATTGGCAGAGCCCTTGGCAACGGGATTCCGAAGCATAGAAAGTGCAGAAACTTGGGCTCCTCAAATGGAATTACTATCAAATGAAGAACTCGAAAAGTTGTTGATTGCACAAGAACGTAACATGCGGTAAGTGGGATACATCCTTGTTATCATCGTTCTGCTCTTTTATTCATTCTTTTTATATAGACGCTTGCGAAGAGAAACTCGTTTCAAGCGATCTAGGCGACGTGTATCAGTAACACCTTCTAGACGTAATTATGGTACTCCTTAGAGTTATTCTCTTGTTCCCCCCTTTTTTCTGTAAATACACATCGTAGAATGGTCGAGAGGTTATTATGTTCGTTCAATGGTGATGAGAGGGACCGGATTGCATTGTTCTAATATAAGATTGAACGCTGTAATGTGTAGCAACAAGCACACAACCCCGCTCTTTGTAAAGATCGATACACTTGTCAATAACAACAAACAAACAAAGAGCCCTTTTTCTTTGTCATGCATACATAATGGTGCAGCGGAAAATACGATCTCTTTCTTTCCCTCCCCCATTCATATCTTTTTATATGAATCACAATACTGGCAATATCCCTTTCTTTGCAAACTCGCAGGGTTCATTGGACCCATCATCATGCGGTATCGTCGGAATGCAAATCCTCCCTGATGTCGCTGTCAAGTATCCACAGCTCAAAGATCATATCCAGCACATGAATACCTATGAACAAACCCATGGTCCATTTTGGGATGGTGGTATTCTCTCCAACATGACGCTCATTGATGCGATGCCAAACAAGGTCGTGTGGGAGTTTAGGATTGAAAAGCGACATTGCAATCAGTATGTAAGCCTCCATTTTTAATTTACCATTGACAGCAACAATGTTGATACACGTATAGTATGGGCAAGATGCATGGTGGATGCATGGTAACGATACTTGACATTGCCAGCAGCTTTGCTCTCTTGACATACACAGGCCGATCGCATTGGAAGTCATTGGGCGTGTCAACTGATATCAATGCTAATTATATGCGTGGCATGAACGCAGGCCAAACAGCACGATTTGAATGCCGTGTACAACGTTGCGGGAGGAATATGGCGAATCTGTATACCGAAGTATTGGATGAAGGGGGACGTGTCTGCTATGCAGGCTCCCATACAAAGTTTAGTACCAATCCCAAGCTTTAGATGTACATTATAGAAAAAAAGGACAATTCTTTAATAACGTGAATCCACCGAGAATTTGGCATGGTTGCCCGTATAACATAGTACACCCTCTTGATCATATATCCTTATCCCAATATTGGCTGTCAGCCTGCCCAAACGTTCCAAATCACATTCAACGCGAGCTGTTTGATTAGGTTGGAGACCGCGTAAATAGGATACCTTGAGAGTGGTCGACACGCCAAAGTGCTTCCATTGATGTTTTCCTACGTATCCACGTTTTCAATAAACAATCATCGTTGGCTCATATGCTGTACATGAACCTTTCCTACCATCGTGCGTAAACACTGCAAAGTTGCTGCATACATCGACCAACGTAGCAACACACCCACTTTGCATCACGCCGTCTCTAAAATCAAAGCGTGTTGTTGAGCCATCCTATCCTTTATCCAACAACAGCTCCTTACCTATTGCAATGTATTTGCTCTACCGGGAACTCCCATACAACTTGGTTGGGCCCAGCATATACCATCGTTAACTTTTCTGTAACCGTTTGCTCCCATTTTGGTGTCGTCTTTTTTTGTTCCATCCGGTGCTCAACAACGTGCTGGATGCGTGGGTACTTTTCTGCTATACCGGGATATAGCTTCATTGGCGTGTGTTTATGATGTCTCTAGGATAAAGAAGGATGATAAAGGAGGTAACAAAGAAGAAAGAAGGACGTGAAAGAAGAAACCGAATTACAAAGCGGAAAGACTCCTGAGAAAATGAGATCCTTTGTTACACAATCCACTTGGGAGGATGATGCTGTCAAAACACGCCATCTTAAATTGGCTCGCATAGCAACGGAGATATGATGAAGGCATTTGTATGTATGACAAGAAGCAATAAACGTACACGACAAGAAGGCATCAAGTGATTAGTAGATTAAGAGAAAAAAATATGACATTTATATACATAATGGGTTTATTGTACAAGCATGATATGTATGTGATGGGATGGAATGGGATGATGATGATTGAGAGGTATAGAGTAGGTAGCACTTAACTACTGCCACCACCTCCTCCACCTCCTCCACAACCACCTCCACCGCCTCCTCCACCACAACCGCCTCCTGCACCGCCACTGCAGCCTGCACCAGCGCTACCACAGCCTCCAGTGGCGCATCCACCACCGCCACAACCACCGTTAGCGGCAAAGTCTCCTATCAGCTCGCCAAGGCCTGAGAAAATTTCACCATCGATCTTCTTGTCAGAGCTGTTACACTTCTTCTTCTTTAGATTGGAACGTTTAACCTTGTCTACAAGATGCATCCATACACACAAAGCATGAGTTGAAGGCTTGCTGCGTCCACATACCATAAGATTACATACCCCAAAACCTCCTGGTTGCCCAATAATCGACGTCTGAAAAAATCCATAACAACATGGTTACCATGGTGCATCGAATAGAATGTCTATGTATACCTTACCTTTTGTCCATAAAACTTGCGTTCCAGCAGGTGGAGAGGACTTGTCTGTAATGCATTGAAAGGCATGAATTAGTTTTTGAGGATTCATACCACTACCCATTTGATCAGATGCATACTTGTACTAAATGAAAGGACGTGTAAATACAAGGTTCATAATCAGCAATAAAGCCATTGCGTCATTACTTACGTCTTAGCCGATGGGTCAATGCCAACATTGGCAGATGCACAGTTGATGGTACTAATGATAAGGGCATGAGCATGATGTTTTGAAAGGCTGATTGACGATGCATACCCAATGTAACCATAACCAGTGTCTTCGATGGCTTTGTATGTGGCTGCTTGTGCATCGCCTGATTTGTGGAATACTTGTAAAAGAGCACGCACTTTCCCTACAAGTACAAATGTCAATACCCCTGAATGCCTAAATCGACATGTTGAAAACTTACGTCGATCGTGAAAGCTTGTATCAAGATGGATATCCTTTTGCCTATGCATGTATCATACTTTGATCAATTCACAACCCCTTATGTTGTGCTGATGCTGCACCTACCCTGGAGTCACAAGAACGATCCCATCAGGAAGATTCCCATCCACAAAATCGCCCAAGTTGGTACCAAGCATTGCACTTCGCATCTTGCTAAAGAAGCCTTTCTCTTGAACGCCCGTATCCATGGGTTGATTTGCGTTCTATTGGGTGAGCAATCAGGATGAGTGATACGCCTTTTGTTTCCATATGCGTGTCATGCAATCACAAACCTTGTTGTCGTTGATCAAGTTTTTCCCTTTGTAGTTGTTCTTCCACAACATGTTGGTGCCTTCTGCAAACTTGGCCAATTGGGCGGGATCGATATTGTCGTCGTGATTGACATATTGTCGTACCCGTTTTATGGTGAAGGCTCTGTATGTTTGGGGATGCAACATGTGTGTATGCCATGCAAGATCTTGTATCGAAACGTCATTCGTTAGCATCATCCCATGATATAAAGTCGCCATGTTGCATTACCAATTTCAAGCGTTGGCACCAAAGTTTGTCCAGGATAGCGTTTCATCAAGCCCAAAAACTTGTAATATTGTCGAATACCCCGTGCGATACCAAATGGCATCTGCCAATTCACCACCTCGATGGCCTTTTGGTTGAATTCATGTTGGCGACTGACAGCTTGGATCAAGTCAATGGAGAAAGGCGATGGATTCCCATGATAGCATCCTCGAATACAGCCAATGATATCTGCAAATGATGTGTAAGAGCTTGCTTACAGTACACAACGTATACGACTTACGTGGGATATGCTCCAACCAATCTTTTTCAAAAGAACGTTCTCTGCTACACCTGTGGATCTTGCTGATCAAATCATCCAACGACTCGCCTGGAACGAATAGCCCTGGATGATAGAAATTCTTGTTGCCGATCTCAACCAGCTTGGCCATGGCTTCGTTTTCAGGATACTCCAACAAGCGCAATTTGCCACGTCGTGTGAGCATCGTGCCACTGCCAATGCACCTTCCAATGAGCCAATCCGGCAATGACGACAATCCCATTTCCCACTTACGCTAATCGACACGATGTCCTCTCCAGATCAATGGCAAGCTTTTTCAATGAAGCATTGTACACGGTGGTTTCACGTTTGCAACTATGACATTGGATACCGACATTGGGATCAAAACGCCACTCGGTGTATTCGACCCTGCATGAAGATCAATAAGCTTGTGTCACCTTGTTGCTGAGCTGATTTGTACCACCACTTACCATGAGCATGACATGTCCTTGTCACAGTAACAGCATGCCACAGTGACATTGCCGATACACACATTGTCGGGGGTTAACGTATACGGCTCATCGTTACCGTATATTTGTCTCCAAACCGAAAGCGCCTGAGGACTCGGACCTTCCATCAAACCACTCCTGTGCTATTATAGCAACAATGTGTCATTCATTCATTCATCTCGTCGCCATGGTCACGGTGCAAAAAAGTCACATACCATCAGTTTCAATGGGAGGTTGCTCTTGAAAACACCAAGCTGATTATTACGTGCAAGGTCTTCAAAGTATCGAAAAGGACTTAGCATATGCGCATGCCACATGTAGCCAATATCTTTCATATTCCCAAGTAGTAATGTTAGCCTAAGATGTTGTAGTAGATGTGTACTACCAATAAACATACCAATCGGTGGAGCAATTTTGGGATTATTGGATTTGCTTTTGGAAGCATCATTCAAGTATCGCAACCAACGCGCATAGCGCATCTCGGCACGAGCCAGCATGACTTTGACAAGTTGTGGTCCCAAAGTGCGTTTGTATTTGAGGAATCGTTCCATCAATGAGAGATAATAAAAGCAATTTTCAACCGAGACGACATCGTTGAGTCGAGGAAACGTAACGGAATGTTCCTCTGCTGGAGGTTGCGGGAGGCTTGCATATTTCATTGTTTGCTGCATAATGAATGGTGTTGTTGTTATGGAAGGAGAAAGAAAAGGATCGACCGTCTTTATATATAAAGAGGCTATATTTTTATCTTTGATGCCATTACACAAGATTTATCATGTGCAGTTGTAAAAATGTAGTAGCACTGTACGACGAATAAACACGTCCTTGAGGGGACCTCCCCTCATGTGCTCAAAAACTTAAACCATGTGTGAGGCTTCAGTGGCTCAGCATCAGCTTAGCGACAGCGGCGCCGTTGCACAAAATGATACTGGTAGAAATGACGCAACCTATCGTTGTCCCGACAAATGATCATCATCATCGTCAACCTTGTAAGCGATCACGTTGACTATAATGTGAAGAGATCCCACTATCACTGGATACTAAGCCATGGTTTTGAACGATTGTTCCTTTGACTATACGCCTTCAGCCATTGAAGCATACCTATCGTACGACAAAAACAAACTCCATCGGGTGTCCCAAAAGCGCTCTTTCCCATATCAGGAGTTTACTTTGGCTGCTTGCCTCATTTGACAGCACTTGCATGCCACCGTGGAGTAAATTTAATGCTGAGCACCATCAGCAAGCTGCTATAGCGTAACTACTTTGTAGCACACACCGAGCTTTTCAATGCATACACTGTTGTAGTATCCAACCGCCGGCTGTGATATCTGCAAATTGGAATGCTACCTAATTTATCTTGCTAATACAGATGCTAAAGAAGAACAACATGCTTATTTATGTAAAAAAGGGGATGCCTACTATATATCTATACGCAGCCGTGCTTATCCAACAGTAGCCTTCTTAGTCAAAACATCACTCAAGCTATCAATGATATCACATAATTCATTTGAGATAGCAAGATCCTCGACACTGTCAGGGTGAGGAGCCATCCGAGCTATATTAAACGCATAAAAGAAGAATGTACCATGATTAGTATGCGTGTGCAGATACCATCATAGTAAGTATACCTCTCTTTTCAGAATCTTTCAATACTATAGCAAGGGCACGTTCATCAAAGTCGAGTGTTAGTAATCCGTTGTAAACTTCTGAAACGTTCTTTGCTTCGTTCAACTTGATATCGTGAGCCGATGCTGACAAGGTAAATGAGACATGGACATCCTCAGCAGTGATATCATTGACCATTTGCGCTAAGCGATCCTCGAGCTGGGACAAAAAGGTCCTCCATAGATGATCGGCATTATCTAACCTCGGGATGTTCAGATTGAGTAGGCCAAGAATACCATAGACGTAATCCAATGGATCCATGCATGTCCTAGGTGATCCTGCTAGACTATCAAATACGTCTTGGATTTGATCCAATCGGGCCACCATAGTCAAGTCCTCACTGCAAATGTAAGGTCCTTCCAAGCATGAGTCACGCTTTTGTGCCAACCATTCGACCATAGGTACATGCTCTATCACGTGATTCCATATATCAATGTTAATGCGATAGGACATGTGTGCCACACATTATTGAGACTCTTACCTCTCTCATACACCATACGTGTAGCATCATCCAAGTAATCCACAAATTCCTCGATTTGTAATACATTTATGACATCGTTGATGATGTCAAACTCGGCTTGGTCTTGGTGAATGTCAACATCTTCATTGTCTTGGTAGGACTCCGTAAGGATAACTAACTTGGTGGGTAACACAAGCTCTTGCAAAGTCCAAATACGGCTGAACCATCGGCACCCCAAGAGATCACGCATAGCTTGTATTTCATCTTGATAGGACATCAGCTTTTCCAAATAGGCCCCTGCTGCTGGTGAAACGAGATTGAAAGCTGAAGATTCATCAAGGTCGTCATTGGCGGCTTTGAGCATTGCCTTGTAAAGCGTCAAAAGTGTGGTAAAGATATCGTTTCTAGTAGGCAGCAAATGTCTTTTGGAAAGGCGATGGATGGTTTCGATTGAGCAATCAAGCAGAGCAAAGCAGGTCTTGCATGATCGATAGATGCTTCCCATGATCACAAGCGGGGTATCAACGCGTGCACACAGTACATCAATCCACCAATATCCAGGATAGGCCTTGAGAAGAGCCAACAACGTGTTGCGTTTTTCAGGCCGCATGGGTATAGGTTCAACAGGTGCACCATCCCAATCTTGAATAAAGTCACCAACCTCCCAATAGGGGTAATCCTTTGCATTCCCCCATAGATGTGATAAGGCATAATGGCCTTGTTGTTTCTCCATAGCTTTACGGTGCTCAAGTGTATCCGCCGGTCGAATCAACGTCATATTGCCATCGTCACTGACATAGAGAACTAGAAAATCCGGGTTGCTATAAAGACTTGGCCATTCATGTTTCCGGTATTCCATTTCATATTCTTGTTCTTGTTGTTTTTTCTCGTTGCCATCTTTTTCGATTGCTACAGGATCCATTTCGGGTGCTGTTGTGGCACATAGCTTGGTTGCCATGGAAACAGGCATGATGTTCTTGGTATATTATAAGCGACAAATCCAATGACGTTTCAATTTAACATGAAAACTGCTTCAGCAGAGAGAGAGAGAGAGAGGGAGAAAAAGAAAGAGGGAGAGAATAATGGTTGACCTGCATGCTGTGTGCCCCGTTTTACAACTTGGTGTTACATTCACTTCTCCAATAAGCTGTCAGCAGCCAATGTAGTACGATGGTTTGTTGATATTGCAGGCTGGCTGTGATATGTCATTGCGTCTCAAATGAGCCTATTCAAGCCGCCATACTAAACATTGAAGAATCCGATATCCCTCATGAGTGTTGCTAGTTGTATCCAACCGGGAGTGGCTTGCGTGAAATGCTTGATTTCATTCATTGCACTTGGCGGACGATTGATTTAAATTGAAGCTGTGTAAGCGTGTAACCTGACAACAGCATACGTACGTGGATAACTAGGATATGGTCGAGATCCAAGGCCCATTTGTTAACACATGCCTTGATGCATCTTCTTTGTTGGCTGTTGTTTACATACGTACGTACCTTTCTAAAGGTAATCATTTTCCATTTATGCAGCAACCTATCAACGACGCGTGTGTAACCACCGCTTGTCATTTCACTAAATTCATCATGTTGACCATAACGCTCTCGACAATCAATTAGCAGAAAGCAGCTCCATCACGCTTACAGTATAGATAAGCATGCAGGTACTTGTTTCTCGTAATTTCATAATAAAGGGTGGAGGCTTTATGAGAAAGAGGTTGATCAGCATGCCCAGGAGCATCTTGTGTGAAGGTTTCAGGTTCTGGAAGGGCAATCTCAATATCAAGGTTTGATGTACCAGTGAACATGGATTTGTAGAGCAGTGCCTGACCTATTTAATTTCGACTTCTTCCACTTCCACTTTCTTCCCTCTTCCTCCCATTCTCAATTGCTGGCCCATTCAAGTATACAACTACCACCAACGAACGATTGTCCTGCTTCAACCCATCATGTCAATCCTACAACCGCCCTGATCCGATTGTCTTTGTCTGAATGGCACGTTCATGGCGTGTACGCAGCCTTCTTGCCACCCTTCTACAACACACGAGTCTCTTGACACAACAACGCTCTCTAGCACGCACAGCATTCATTGCAACAGTTGCTATTAGCAGGGTCTTTACTCCATTGTTTCAAACAACATTCACAACCTTGTCACTCTACTACAACACACGCGCTTACACACTCCTCTCCCACAACCAAACGCAACAGCAGCTGCTATTAGCAACGTCTTTACTCCACCGTCTCGAGTGACTTGCAGCAACTTGCTTTGGTGCATGCGATTGCAATGAATGGGGTGCCTTATCATCTATCACGTACACAGCAATACAAGCAATATTCACCTGGTTGAGTTGCGATAGAAAGTGATCAAGAAGAGATGGACCAACAACCGATGGAAAAGGAAGCACATCGGAAGCGATGTTGGTGATGATGGATGGATGGGGTCTAGTACAGAGATGAGAAATCCTGGAATGTCACTTTGGTTATTTGGCACGTCGTCAGGAAGAAGGATGGATCATCTCACATGGATACTGCTGAGGATGATGATGGGTTGGATGGAATTGACAAAGGCGCTTAGATCTTTGGCGAAAGGTGTTGTACAGCCATGGATGATACTGGAGTACTTGATTCAATGCATGCAGCAGCTATTTTGCAATCATGAATGAAGGATGATTATGACGGCAGCAACCCAAGACTACAATAGCACAATTGCCCCTGTCGTCTCTATGTAATTCACCCGTGTCCCACTCAATGTTCAATGCTGTTCCTTTATTATAATGCTTGATAAACATCCACACTACCATATACTATTCTTCGACTACTCCATTGAATGAGAATTGTATTCAACATCGTACTATCGGCTCATGTGGGAAATATGTGGATCACTTGGTTGGTTTCTGGATTGAAAGTGGGGGGGGTGATCAGAAAGCGAGATTGAATCATTTGCATCATTGTGTCGAGTTGAGGAACACACAATGTAACTTCGAAGATGGGAATAATAAAGTGATCCGCTCATCGGATATGCAAGAAGTATACGGCTTTTGTGGTGATACAATAAGGAGGAGTGGGATGACCTTGAAAGAAAAAATGAAGTGATCCCTCCATTGAGTTTCAGGATGAGTGACCCATCAATCACTACATCGTTTGACAACATTCGCGAGCTAAAGGTGTTGCTGATCGGTGCCTCCACCATGTCAGTAAGATCCTTGCAACCTTGATTGTGTACTCCCATTCCTCACTTTTCTTGTTCTTGAGTCCTTGAGAACTACGTCAGCATTCTTGTTCGAGAGGTGAGGTGAGGTTGGATGCTCGTTTGCTCATCGTGTCAACAGGATCGTTAACACCTGTTCCCATCAACTTCTTTATCGGTTGCCATGGTCCCATTCATGCTGTCGCCATAGGTTACAAAGATTACCAAGATAGACATAGATCATGTAGATACATGCATGCAATGATAACAATAAACGTGTATATTGTAATAAGAACAAATGAGGGATTTGATTTATTAGCATACAAGAGGATGTTATCTCCATTACAGTAAACAAGGGCAAGTGGGTGATCTATTACTACGTATATGGGAAAGGGGGACTCCTTCTACTACTACTATTATCATTTTCATAATTTTGGTCGGCGGTCAGAACTGCTGGTATAACGCAACACTCCAACAGACGACACCTCATCTTTCCTCATTGCAGAAGGGGAACCGCTTCACGTCTGTTGCGCTAGCGTAACCTTACACCCTGTCAACTGCGAGGTAAAGGAACTCTCATGCCAACCTCACAAGGAGCAAGGCATATACATACTCCACTCCTGCAACAATGACCAGAACACGCTTAGCGGATTACATCCAGTCATGCTACGACCCAAGAGCATCCATGAACACGACCAGCGCAACATGAATACTTTCAGGCGGAGGGGTAACGAAGAAGGGGGAAAAAACCTCGCTTTGTTACGCGGCAAAGGCTAAGGAAAAAAACCCCCTGTACAGGCCACTCCAGTCAACTTGTTCTATAACAAACTTACATGAGTACATAGTGCCAAGAGATGAATGAACAATAGAAAACTTACCGGGCAAGAGAAAGGAGGATACTGCGCCTCAGAGGAAAAGGGCTTTGTTTTAAAAGAAAAAGTGCGCTCTTTCAAACGCGCAAATTTTTTCAATCCCAGCGTGGTTTTTTTACGTGCTTTTTTCGCGCTTTTTCGTCCAATTTCCTTTTATACTCAGCGCGTTTCGCGTCGCGCGTTTTACAGGCTAATCTCTGCCTAAAGACGCCGTTCTTTCTTGTACATGTGGGCAAGTAGAAGGGGAAGTAAAATTGTGTTGTCAATGACAATCATGCAAACTGACACCTCCTATTGTGGCACGAAGCTATCATGCCGACGCCGATGCGGAGAGATGTGCAGCTAACAGCGACGCCGTGTACCACTGCACCTTCTATATCGGTGCATGTTGATCCATTACTGTTTAACAAGCTATGTTGGATCAAAAGGGTATACCACACCTTCAATGCCCAAATGCTAATACAGAGCATTCATATATCTGGATACGCCTATCAAAATGGCATGACTAAAGAGATTCGACACTCTTGGCTTAAGCTGCACAAACAAGACGTCGTTCTGCATCTTTAGCTGCTTCACAATGCACAAAGACATCCTTCATATAGCATCACGATTGAAGCTTAGTAGAAATAAAGACGTCAATATCTCTCAACTTTACGATCAAGTGCGAGGGATTATTGTTGGGTACCATTACTATGGGTTTATTGTCTTTGAAAACAAGCGCGTCTATTTAAACCTATACAGCCCGCTGAGAAATGCCACTGCCTATCGTCTATCAGCGTACGAACAAGGAAGCT
Organism: Lichtheimia ornata; assembly: GCF_029851405.1. NCBI lineage: Eukaryota > Fungi > Mucoromycota > Mucoromycetes > Mucorales > Lichtheimiaceae > Lichtheimia > Lichtheimia ornata. The sequence goes on from NW_026695328.1 coordinate 338,498, forward strand.
TCAACGAATGTAATGTGACAAAGGAACAAGGTATCTCGATACAATGATGTAGATGATCCAATCTCGCTCTCCACCTTCGAAAATCCTTCCTCCCTTTCATTCCACAAACCAACCAAGTCGATCACATAGAATCAGCGGGTGTCGTTGTTGTATCATTGGATCCCTTGGTTACCGCCGTCATAAGCATCTTCAACCATGATTGCAAACTAATTGTTATGCGTGCCTTGATTCCGATATCCCAATATCATCCATGGCAGCAAACCGCCTTTCGTCAAATATCGAAGCTTTCTGATCCATGCCATCCAATCCATCATCATCCTCAACTATAACCACGTAACATGATCCATCCTTCCTGCTAGCGACATTTCAGGGTCACCTATCACAGTGCTTGGCTGCATCCATCCATCCATTCATAACCATTGCAAGTCCAACATGTTGATAGAAAGAATCGTTTGCTGGCATCCTTCCTTTTCCATCCGGCTGTTGGGTCAACCACTTCGTTTGTCATTGTGTATAGCTGCTCAATCAGGAGAAGAATGCTCGTATGGCGCAGAATAGTTGATAGGTGATATGGCATCATCCATTGGAATCCATGTGTATCAAAGCAAGTTGCTACACGTAAACAAAGCTGCTTCTAAACAACGGCTGTCTGCTGTTCACGTAAAAAAGATTGCAAGTAGAGAACGTCGTCTGAGACAAAGACAAGACCTTGTTGACAACGACTGCTATTACGTTTGATCGGGAAAAGGAGTGTGCAAGAGCGTGTGTTGTAGCAAGGTGACAAGGTTGTGAGCACTGTTTGAGATAATGAAGTAACGACCTTGCTGCTTGCAACTGCTGGATGAACGCTGTTACGTTTGATTGTCGTCGAGGAGTGCACAAGAGAAGGTGAAGAGTCAAGGAACGTGGGTGTTGTAGGTAGGGGTGCACACGCCATGGACTTGCCATTCAGTCGAAGTCGTTGGGATCAAGACAATCGCAGGCTTGACATGATGGGTTGAAGCAGGACAATCGTTTAGAGATGGTGGCAGCACTTCAATGGACGAGCAATTGAGAATGGGAGGAAGAGCCAAGAAGTGGGGAGCGGAAGAGCTGGAAATTAAGTAGACTTTGTGTTGGATGATGTTTCTTTGTGTGTGCATTGCTCACCCAAATCCCCTCGGATCAAGGAAGTTGAACGATGGGCATGCTGGGCTGGAGCAGAACAATCGTTCATATGCATTGTTTTGGGTAACAATGGCGAATGGGAGGAATGGGCTATCAGGTATCAGGCTACAAATAACTTACCAATTTGATTCTTCTGATATTGGATGATGTTTCTGTGTTTGAGCATTTTTCAGTCAGATCTCATCGGATCAAGAAAGTTGAATGATGGGCATGCTGGGCTGGAGCAGGAGAATCGTTCGTATGCATTGGATCGGGTAACAAAGGTGAATGGGAGGACTAAGGTTATTAGCTGGCATCTTGAACTATTCCTAAATAGTGTACAAGAATCATGCATCGCCTGTGCTGAATGACTCAAGTTACGCAAACACGCCCTCTGCATCTTTTGCTCTATTATAGTCATACTACTTTACATTAAACAAAGACCACTTCTCATATAGCATCACGCTTACAAACATAAAGGTGCCTGTATCTCCAAACTTTACAATCAAACGTGGGCTCTTTAATAGATCAACGTGCTCGTCGGGGTCAAAGGAATCTTGTGTCAAAGTATGAAGTTCATCGTGGGCAATCCCAGATTTCACAATGTCGCCACTAGCCAAACTGGATCCGGGGCTCAACCTCTTTCGACGACGACCAAAAAAATATTTTTTGGGCTGTTTGCGACATTGAACGCGAAACTTTCACACAAGGTGCTGTTGGCCAAGCCGAGCACATTGCCCTAATCAAAACCCCACGTTTCATTGTAAAGTTTGGAGATACAGGCACCTTTATGTTTGTGAGCGTGATGCTATATGAAGAGTGGTCTTTGTTCATTGTCAAGTAGGTGGACCCTGGCAGAGCAAAAGATGCAGAGGGTCGTGTTGTGAAACACAGCTACGTTTGCATGAATGAAAGGGTAAATGTATAATTACTTTATGGATCATCTAGGAACAGGCATGTATTGCTAGCTAACGGCCACTTTAATCCAATCATCATTGTTGCGAGATCCACTGCATGGGAACGATGCCCCTGCTCTAGACATTCATTTCCATGATTAAAGTAGGTTGATCCGAGCTGATTTGACTGAGCTGCGGTCAAAGAGAGATTACATCACTCTGGACATAAAGCACGCTCGATGTAGCTCAACCAAATCAGCTCGGATCAACCTACTTTAATCATGGAAATGAATGTCTAGAGCAGGGGCATCGTTCCCATGCAGTGGATCTCGCAACAATGATGATTGGATTAAAGTGGCCGTTAGCTAGCAATACATGCCTGTTCCTAGATGATCCATAAAGTAATTATACATTTACCCTTTCATTCATGCAAACGTAGCTGTGTTTCACAACACGACCCTCTGCATCTTTTGCTCTGCCAGGGTCCACCTACTTGACAATGAACAAAGACCACTCTTCATAGAGCATCACGTTACAAACATAAAGGTGCCTGTATCTCCGAACTTTACAATGAAACGTGAGGTTTTTATTAGAGCAATGTGCTCGGCTTGGCCAACAGCACCTTGGGTGCCAGTTTCACGATCAAGCTTGCCAATCCCAGATTTCGCAATGTCGCTACCAGCCAAACTGGATCCGGGGGTCGACCTCTTGAAACTTTCTTCGACGACCAAAAAAATATTTTTTGGGCTGTTTGCGACATTGAACGCGAAACTTGCACACAAGGTGCTGTTGGCCAAGCCGAGCACATTGCTCTAATAAAAATCTCACGTTTCATTGTAAAGTTTGGAGATACAGGCACCTTTATGTTTGTAAGCGTGATGCTATATGAAGAGTGGTCTTTGTTTAATGTAAAGTAGTATGACTATAATAGAGCAAAAGATGCAGAGGGATTTGTTTGTATAACAAAGACAAGAGTGGCAGCATTTGAAAGGTCAATCCTATTGGTGGAGAAATGCATGACAGTAAATCCATTCCCTTTAGCAAGGTCTGCCTATGTTAGCCAACCATCAAGTCAACCACAGTATGGTTAATAAGCCTAAATGACCAGTGCAGCTACAAAAGCTTCGTGCGAAGGGATGAAAGTGGCATGATTTTGTTTATTGTCTGCCCTTTGATGCCGTCATAACGTCTTTTTCACGGTTCCAATCAGTTGCTGCGTTTTTTGTTTCGAGTATTGCAGTATCACCCATGGTTGTAAACCATCTTTTGTGAAGGTACAGGCCCTCTAGTAATGCCATACAATCCATCATCATCATCTTCCATCGTATTCATGTGATGTGATCCATCAATCCTGCATCCTGCTGACGACGTGAAAATAATTACAGCAACATTCCAGGATTCCTCACCACTGCAATTGCTTGCATCCATCCATGATAATCATATGATAAGTTCATGAGGCAATCAGATCCAACAAATTGTAGCTCTTAACACATAGCTTTGTCATGATACAAACAATTGTGGCAAGTAGCTGTTCCATGCATATGGATTCAGGGGAAGCAAGTGATTTGTGTCTGTGCTATGGTGCTGAGACTGTCAAATTGTTTTACATATGCAGCACTAGCCTAATCAAGTAACAGAAGCACATTGATGTACACATTTTGCTCCAGGGCACAGCCACAATTATGCTGCACCACCATCACCCACCACGATGTGCATGTGCGAGTGTCAAATTCCGATCCCAATTCTTTGATCCGAATACCCGCCAACGTTACGACAACGACAATGATGGACCTCATATTCCAATTGCTGCCAGTCCATAATGAGATGAATTGAATTGCACAGCCTCAAGTGAAACAACCACAGCATGTTGTTCACCCAAATGAATGATGATGGATCATTGTGGTGGTATCCAAGAATTCGACTCAAAAAGATATATAAAGGCAATTGAAAAAGCATCCTTTTCGAACCATCATCAGTCAAGTCAACAACAACAACAACAATGGTCAACAAGATTATCGCTCTCCTCTTTGTCCTCTCCATGATCGTCGCTGCCTCTGCCAGCCCTGCTCTTGACAAGCGTAGCTCATGCCAACTTGGTGGTCTCTGGAGCGGTGGTGGTGACGCCTTGTGCAGCGCTCACTGTATCAAGCAAGGCAACAAGCATGGTGGCCACTGCAACAAGAAGAAGGTCTGCGTCTGCAACTAAAATCAAGAAAGCATTACTACTACCTGCTGTATTACTCCTCACCCAATTTAACCTGTATCGATTATCTTTTCAATAAATCATGATCCTCCGTTTTTTCTATATACACAATCACCTCTCCAATCCAATTCATTATAAAGTACACGGGTCTAAATCCAATTGCTTGTAGGTAATGGGGCTTTCTTCACACACACACTCTTCATGTTTTCACTAACAAAGCGTGTTTTGGATATGATAATGGCTTTAGGCCTACACATTTAGATGCTAAGTTGTTTTCGATTGACCCAAAAAGTCATTAAGTATACAACTCGTACCTCGCTGGGAACAGCGATTAGTGAGGTGACCGCCACGCAATGTTCTATATGTATATGCATTGGATATACAAAGTATGTTACCATTAGAAGCGATATGATCGATTGGCCCATCTTTAAAGTTCGTCCTAGCTTTGTGCAAAGCATACTAATGGCGCCAAGAACAAATCTTGATATGCATCGAATCATCCAAAACCAAATGACATGTCTATACTAATGTTGTGTTTTTGCACTTGAATCGGACTGTCTTGGATGATAGCGCTTGCCTTTCATGAGCTTTTTCTTCTATTTCCACTTTTACGTAAAAAGATACCACCTATATCGATATTGGCCTTTGATGGACTGGGTAATCCATGCTCGTATTACGCATCCTTAGTGCCGAAAATAGAGCTGTTTCCTTTTGGATCATGGACTTCGATGTCATGTAAAAGAAGTAACAACCATTCTTGTTGGCATTAATGCGCGTCATGTCTCAATTGCAATACACGCATACTCTAATTGTATAGAACAATAACACCTAGCCTATGTAAATGCTCACATTGCTCCCTGCTCTACACTTGCTTTGGCATAGTGCGATAAAAGACCAACGTTAATGCTCATAGCATGGGTAAGACTAATTGCGTGGTGGTAGCACGTACCACCTCATTTCGGTATGGGGTACATGTATACCACAAAAATTGTCCGCCATCATGTTGGTATTGTAAATTGCAAATCATAAGATCCTATGTATGTACATCATGATGATCGGGAGATGAGACGCTCTAATAATGGTGGTGGTGGTGCCCAAGGTACACAGCAGCACGCGTAATGGTATCGCCACATGATCTTCTTCTTCTTGAGGCAGTGGTGCTAGTGTTGTGCTAAAGGTTGTTCTTTAGCAAATCGGACCATTTACGCTGATTCAGAATGATGGGTTCCACGTTAATTGATTCCTGATCAAGGGTGCATTTACATCGGCCACAACCGACATGAGGCATATGATCGCAAATCACAATAGTGTAACGCTGTTGACGCATGAAAAAGTTGTAAAGAGAGGCGAAGCCAGATATTAATCACCATTCATGGTTAATTCAACATGGCGTTAAAGGTGTGGCAAGGGTCCATGTATATGGATCAAGAAGCTACACATGTCCCCATACTCTTGCGTAAGCTGTCGTGACACTTTAATTTTTTATGCAGCACTCACCCAATCAGACATCCAGGTACCTGAGGCACAGCCACACATTTTTTTGCACATCACACGAGGTGATGATCTTGTCAAATTCCGATTCTTAATCTTTGATACCCGAATAACCGACGACACCCACCACCATGGCAAAGAATAATGACAATGACGATGATGATGATGATGGGTCCTCGTCTTGTATTCTCAATGACTATTCTTTAACGAGCAAGACACAGCCTCCTCTTGTTCAACACCACCATTAACAGGCTGATGACTATCCGATAGGGTATGTATTATACATCATCCAAGAATGTGAAGTGGAAAAGGTATAAAAGTGCCATTGAAAAAGCACCCTTTGGATCCATCATCAATCAAGAATAACAACAACAACAACCATGGTCAACAAGATTATCGCTCTCCTCTTTGTCCTCTCCATGATCGTCGCTGCCTCTGCCAGCCCTGCTCTTGACAAGCGTAGCTCGTGCCAACTTGGTGGTCTTTGGGATGGTGGTGCTGATGCCTTGTGCAGTGCTCACTGCATCAAGCAGGGTAACAAGCATGGTGGCCACTGCAACAAGAAGAAGGTCTGCGTCTGCAACTAAGAACTTTGTATGCAAGAAGAATTTGCCCAATCAACCAACTCTCTCCAACCCTGTATCAGTAACGATCATTTTCAATAAAACATGATCTCTTCTCTTTATACACCCAAAATCGATGCATCATAAGAATGCATACATGTTTCATCTTGTGTACTATTACTATCATTAACTTCTATTCAAAGTGTTGATGGATCCAAAGGCAGGTTTTCAGTGAGCACCATGGTGTCAGCTTCTTTTATGAAATCGTATACCACGTGATGTACGCGAGAGGATGCATCATTGTGCTGCGGCGTGCCACTCTTTTAATTCCGGATGTACATTTTATCCTCAGGCTGCTGCTTTTATATAAATGATGTACAAATTCAATGTCCTTCATCACCACCGATAACGATCATATTCAACCAGTGATCTATCCCTCACCCCATCTATATGTTTATACCGAACCGCAGTAAGAGGGTGCATGTCAAGTTTGGGTTACAAGGACATACCGCAGCAGTAGCATAAAGGGCGGCTTTATTTGCAGCTCAGCCAAAATGAACGTGTACTTCTTTCTTTTCCAACACACATTCACGCACACGACCCCGCCATGGAATTCAGCAACATTTTGCACCAGGTCGTCAGTGGCATTCACAAAGAATCCAAGGGAAAAGGAAAAGGAAAAGCCAAGGCTGGTGGTTTGACCTTCAATGCATTGAATCAGCCATTCACTCCCTCGCCTTCGACGCAGCAACTCGAAACGTCGGTTGAACAGTTCAAACAGCTATTAGAAGACTACCGCAGCAGCCTTCAAGAAGATGGTATAGCAACGATCATCTTATGTATGTTTATATCTACCTATGTTGACATTGTTGGATCATAGCTACCAAACATGATCTTGTATTCGGCAGCAATATTGAATTCAATCCACCCGAGCCATTGATATCACCACTCGAGTCCGAAGAAGAAGTATCCAGTGTGGATGATGAGCAAGAGGTTTCACAAGCAGCTACATCCACCTTTGATCGCGATTGGTTATTAAAGTACGTTGACATTCTATATCATGTGGAGAAGCCATTCTCACTGTTTAAATTAGGCTCTGCCGCGATTATGTCAATCAGCACAAGGATAATACGGCTATGAATGAACAGCAATTGTGCATTGATCTCTTCACGACGCTTCGCTCGGATGATAATGGTAAGAGCATATGCTGTTAAAAGGATACAAGGGATGACTTATGGATTCCTTATTAGATGACAGCATCCAAAACACGCTTGTCGACCTTTTGGGATACGAGGCTCTCGATATGGTGTCGACACTTATCATGAATCGATCCACCCTGGTAGAAAACATCATGAACCAGGTAATGTCTTTAGACATCACATGGTTTAGCGAATGAGACATCTGACATGTTGATGTAGTCGAGCTATGCACAAGCCAACCTCAGATCGGATGATGCTAGTCCCAAGGTCAAATCTTATGGACCTCAATTCACCGTTCAATCACAAGATGAAATCAAGCAAATGAAGCAAACACGCAAAGATAAACGCAAAACAAATCGCGAAAAGCCCCAAGGTAAGTAGTAGGAGTGGTAGCCATAGTGTTGATGGAATTTAATATCCTTTTGTTGTCAGATGAAAGCACCACATCCATGCATATTCTTGGTTTTGAGACGGCCAATTGGCGTCAAGCACGTGAACAGGCACTCGCTACTGCCGATCAAAGACCTTTGGCGAGTACGGGTCGAAAGGTAAAACATATAGATAAATGAGGGCTTTCTTGGGATATAGCATCTCATCCAATGATGATGTTTAGGCTCAATCAGGTCCTGTTTATCCCAATGTGTATCAATCTGGCAATGCCGGTGGTGGTCCATTAACCATGTTTGGTACACGATTTGCACTTCCAGCTGGCACAACACGTGATGAATACAAGGATTATGAAGAAATCACCATCCCTGTTCCTCAACAAGCACCCATCCGACAGCATGAAAGAAGAATCATGATCAGTGAAATGGATAATTTGGCTCGTGGTGCTTTCAAGGTATGTTAAAAGTATGAAAAAGAGGAGGGGTGCACAAGATAATAACAAGCATGATAGGCCTATGAAAGCTTGAATCGAATCCAATCCATTGTGTATCCAGTCGCCTATGAGACCAATGAAAACATGCTCGTGTGTGCTCCCACGGGTGCTGTAAGTGGATCCTTGCATTGTTTTACATTGACGATATACTGACATCGTAGGTATGTTAGGGTAAAACGGACGTTGCCATGTTGACAGTACTTCGATGCTTGTCGCAATATTGCAACCCTCCTCCATCCACAGAAGCCACGGATATCGATTTTACGATTGCGAAGGACGATTTCAAGATTGTGTATGTGGCACCTATGAAGGCATTGGCAGCTGAAGTCGTGGAAAAAATGGGCAAACGACTCAAATTCTTGGGGATCAGCGTGAGAGAACTTACTGGTAAGTACAAAAGGAGAGGGAACGATTTCATCTTGCTTACTCGGTGTTTAGGTGATATGCAATTGACAAAGACTGAAATCATGTCGACGCAATTTATTGTGACAACACCTGAAAAGTGGGATGTCATTACACGCAAGGGCACAGGTGATACTGAATTGGCCCAGGTATGAATTTTAATGACTTTTGGTGGATCTCATCTCACCTATCCAATATAGAAAGTACGACTTTTGATCATCGATGAAGTCCATTTGTTGCATGAAGACCGTGGTGCCGTTATTGAAAGTATCATTGCTCGTACTTTGCGCCAGGTAAAGAAACATAAGGATCCAGCACACAATTGGACAATACTAATGTTTAGAACAATAGGTCGAGTCGAGCCAATCGTTGATTCGTATTGTGGGTCTTTCTGCTACGTTGCCTAATTACTTGGATGTGGCCGCATTCTTAAGGTAAGCATGCATATATGCCATTGTTCAATAGGAGTGCTAATGGCCATGTTTATATAGAGTCAATCCATATCAAGGATTATTCTTCTTTGATGGTGGTTTCCGCCCCGTACCACTTGAGCAACACTTTTTGGGTGTCAAGGGCAAGGCCAATTCGGTAGCATCACGTGAACGTATGGATCGAGCGTGTTTTGACAAGGTGTCGGAGCTTGTTAAAGAAGGCCACCAGGTGATGGTCTTTGTTCATGCACGCAAAGAAACGGTCAAGACAGCACAAAATCTACGGGAACAGATGAATGATGAAGGATTGAGCGACTTCTTTGATTGTACCTTGGAAAGCAAGTACGGCTTTTATCAACGTGAAGTTGCAAAGTCCAAAAACAAGGAGCTGCGTGAATTGTTCAAGTATGGCTTTGGTATGCATCATGCTGGTATGCTGCGCTCTGATCGTACCTTGACCGAACGGATGTTTGCGGATGGTGTACTCAAGGTCTTGTGTTGTACGGCTACACTTGCATGGGGTGTCAATTTGCCCGCCTACGCTGTTGTCATCAAGGGCACTCAGGTGTACGATGCTCAAAAGGGTAGCTTTGTGGACTTGTCCATCTTGGATGTATTGCAAATATTCGGTCGTGCTGGTCGTCCTCAGGTAAAGCAAAAGTCAAATTATGGGTAGGGTCACTGGCTTATGGATTGCGTCTATAGTATGAATCTCAAGGTGTGGGTTATATTTTGACAACGCACGATCGTCTTTCGCATTATGTATCGGCCATCACACAACAACATCCCATTGAATCAAAGCAAGTATCATTTTTCTCATCCATAGCCGAGCTATTTACTAACATTTCATAACGATGGATAGGTTTATTGAGCATATTGTCGACAATTTGAATGCTGAGATTTCCTTGGGCACTGTGACCAACATTGACGAAGCTGTGACATGGCTCAGTTACAGCTACTTGTACGTGCGTATGAAGAAGAATCCTATGGTGTATGGCATGGACCATTCTGAGCCTGCTGAGGATCCGTTATTGGGACGCAAGCGACATGAGATTATTGTGCTAGCAGCTCGACGACTCGCCAAATGTCAAATGATCATTTTCGATGAGACGACTGGTTACTTGACACCCAAAGATCTTGGCCGTATCGCATCCAACTTTTATATCCGACACACGAGTATTGAGATTTTCAACGATTTCATGAAACCACGTATGACAGAGGCAGATGTACTATCCATGATGAGTTTGAGTTCAGAGTTCGACAATATCAAATCACGTGATAACGAACACAAGGAGCTGAAGGGCTTGCTTGACAATGCTTGTGCATGTGATATTCCAGTAAGTAGTACTTTTTCTTGCTCCAATGCATCAAGAATGACTCTCTTACATTTGTATTTTAGGGAGGTCCTGATTCAACGCATGGCAAAGTCAACATTCTTTTACAATCTTACGTTTCCAATGCACGCATTGATGATTTCGCCCTGGTGTCAGATTGCGCGTATGTTGCACAAAATGCTGGACGTATTGCACGTGCTTTGTTTGAGATTGCATTGAACCGCAATTGGGGTCCTACGGCGTATGTTTTGTTATCCATCAACAAGGCCATTGAGAAACGCATGTGGACATTCCAGCATCCCTTGTATCAAATGGGCGTGCCAGTGGATATTATGCACAAGTTGGAAGCACGCACACACCCAGTATCGATTGAAGAAATGCGTGATATGGAACCTGCCGAATTGGGTGAATTGGTACATCACAAACGCATGGGTCCTCTCTTAGCACGCAATGTGGATCATTTCCCTTCGCTTATTTTGGATGCACGTATTGCACCTATTACACGCAACGTGTTGAATGTGGAACTCAGTATCACGCCGGATTTCTTATGGAGCGACAAGATCCATGGAATTGTAGAGCCATGGTGGATTTGGGCTGAAGATTCGGATAATGTCGAGATTTATTATTCAGAGTACTTTTTGCTACACAAAAAGTCGTTTGGCGAGACCATCAAGATTGGATTCACGGTGCCCATTGTTGAACCCCTTCCAGCACAAATTTATATCCGTGCCGTATCGGATCGATGGCTTGGTGCTGAAGCTGTACTTCCAGTATCATTCCAGCATTTGATTCTACCACAACTCAGTCCTCCCAACACGGATTTATTGGATTTGCAACCATTGCCCATCACAGCACTCCAAGATGAGACGCTTGAAAACATTTGTGCACAGCGATTCTCTCATTTCAATCCTGTACAAACACAAATTTTCCATACATTGTACAACTCGGCCCATAACGCATTGGTGGGTGCACCTACCGGTTCTGGTAAAACAGTGGCTGCTGAATTGGTCATGTGGTGGGCATTCCGACAACATCCTGGTAGCAAGGTGGTGTACATTGCACCTATGAAGGCATTGGTCAAGGAACGTGTGGGTGACTGGAACAAGCGATTGACTGGAGCCATGGGCAAGAAACTGGTCGAATTGACAGGTGATGTTACACCCGATCTCAAGACAATTGAATCTGCCGATATCATCATTACGACGCCTGAGAAGTGGGATGGTATCAGTCGTAGCTGGCAAACCCGTAGCTATGTCCGCAAGGTGTCCTGTGTCATCATTGATGAAATTCATTTGTTGGGTGGTGATCGTGGCCCTATCTTGGAAGTGATCGTATCACGTATGAACTACATTGGTTCACAGCTTGAACGCAAGATCCGTATTGTTGGCTTGTCCACCGCTTTGGCCAATGCACATGACTTGGCAGATTGGCTTGGTATCGAAAAAGTGGGCTTGTTCAATTTCAGGCACTCTGTACGGCCCGTCCCTCTCGAGATTTACATTGACGGCTTCCCTGGCAAACATTATTGTCCTCGTATGGCCACCATGAACAAACCAACCTATGCAGCTATCAAGACCCATTCACCCACGCAGCCTGTGATTGTCTTTGTCTCATCTCGTCGACAAACGCGTTTGACAGCACAAGATTTGATTGCCTATTGTGGTATGGAGGATAACCCACGTCAATGGTTGCACATGGATGATATGGAATTGGAGCTGTTATTGGATCAAGTGCATGACGAGTCACTCAAGATGGCATTGGCTTTTGGTATCGGCTTGCATCATGCTGGTCTTACGGAGGAGGATCGTAAGCTGGTTGAGGAGCTTTATCTCAAACTCAAGATCCAAATCCTTATCGCAACAAGTACTCTTGCTTGGGGTGTCAACTTACCAGCTCATTTGGTTGTTATCAAGGGCACTGAGTATTACAACTACAAAGTGGGTCGATACGTGGATTATCCCATTACGGATGTGTTGCAAATGATGGGTCGTGCAGGTCGTCCACAGTTTGATAGCACCGGTATTGCACGTGTATTTGTCCAGGACAGCAAAAAGAACTTTTTCAAAAAGTTTTTGCATGAACCTTTCCCTGTTGAATCGAGCTTGCACAAGTACATGGATGACCATATCAATGCAGAGATTGTGGCGGGTACCATCAAGACGAAGCAAGATGCGATGGATTATCTCACATGGACCTACTTTTATCGTCGCTTGCAGCAAAATCCCACCTATTATGGCTTGGATGATATGACACAAAAGGGTCTTGACACATTCCTTTCCAACATGATCAATGACGTGTGTAGTCGATTGGAGGCATCCGGTTGCTTGGAAGTTGATGAAGGATTTGATTTGATACCATTGATTTCAGCACGCATCGCATCATACTATTATCTACGCCATCAAACGGTGCGTCATTTCGGCCAAAGCTTAACATCGCAATCAATGATGGACGATGTCTTGGATATTATGGGTCATGCTCCCGAGTATGATGAGTTGCCTGCTCGTTGCAATGAAGACTTGCTCAACCAGGAGATTGAAAAGTTTATCCCATACAAGGTGCGCGGATCTCGTGATTTCAAGAGTCCACATATCAAGGCCTATGTTCTTACCCAAGCCCATATCAGTCGTATTGAATTGCCTATCTCTGATTACATTACGGATCAAATCACTGTTCTTGACTCATCCATTCGTTTCTGCCAGGTAAGAAAATATATATTTTGTGCGTGTATACATTGGATTAACGGGGTTGCTTTAGGCTATGATAGATGTGGCTGCTGATGCAGGATACTTGACGACGACTTTGACGATCATGAATATGCTCCAATGTATCAAACAAGCTCGATGGCCTGAAGAATCCACCTTATTGACCCTGCCCAAGCTCAAACCGCGCATGTTGAATCATATCAAGCATCCCAGAAGTAAAAAGCCGCTCACGTGCTTGGCCGAATTGATGCAGTATTCCGACAAGCAGATCCGTAGCATCTTTGAAAATGTCCCAGGCTTGTCTTCCAACGATCTCAATGAGATTCAGCGTGTGGTGGGACGTCTTCCCAACATGGATGTGACCACGACGATTGTATCCAAAAAGCCTTATTTGATCCCCGAGACCTCCTACAAGATTCAAGTGCAGCTGAGTCGCCGTGGCAACAAGCGTGGCACACATGATGGCAAGGTGTATGCTCCACAATTCCCCAAACCACAATATGAATCATGGTGGCTAGTGATGGGTGATCCAGAAAGCGATGAGCTATTGGCACTTAAGCGTATCAGTATGCGCAATGGACCCAATGAGACACTGAGCAACAAGGCTACTTCCACCATCAACTTTGAAACACCTGTGCATCTCGGTAAACACAAGTATGTCATGTATCTCATGTGCGATGGATACCTTGGATTGGATCAGCAATTGGATATCGAATTTGAAACTCGAGTAGATTTAGATTCGTAATAATAAAAGGACACTCTCTTTATGTGTGACACGTGCCACAATAACCATGCCAAGTGTTTGAAATCCTCTTACTTTTCTCTCTCTTCCAAGACATGCTTGGCTAAATGAGTGACATTACTCCATTCGCTCTTGTTTTCACCCATTGCTTTTCTCCATCATGTCGACCCTGATTCTCTTTTGCATTCTTGTTTTATTTCTGCTATGGCTGTGCCAAGACTATCCTACGTGGCGACGAGAACGACGACGACAACAACTCGATGGTAGCAGTAGCAGTACTGGAAAAGATAATACACCCACAGCATCAACTACCACACCATCATCATCATCATCATCATCCACCGCATCCACGACAACAAAAAAGGAAGAGAAGGAGGATGGCAAAAAGCCTTCGTTTTCTTTAGCTCATTACATCCTAGCAACACCTTTGGCAGTAGTTTACATGGTGATACGATTGATCTTGGATGCATTACGGCATGCAATCTATTACACCTTGTGGGGCATCGAAAAAGCAGCACCACATGTGGATGATTGGTTATTTGACAAGGTGACAGTATGGATTCCTGCCAAACTGGAACAATGGCAACAATGGTGGGAGGATCATGGAAAGAGACACTTGCAGACAGTACAACGCTACACCAAGCAACGACTTTTACCGGCATTGATCCAAGGGGTGGAAACTACCGTGGTTGCTCTCGTCTATGGTGGGCGTGAAGCAGCACGACTATGGGATCAAATGATGTTGGCATGGCAACGATTCATGCAACAACACGACTGGCAACAATTGGCATCCGATCTTGTGGACGTCTTGACACCGATGGCTCTACGTATAGCAAGACTTGCTGCGATGGTATACCATGGTACCCTTCGTATTGGCCAATCACTTAAGCAAGATGCTCTATGGGTATGGACCATTGCTATCCCTTTTATCGTCAACAAGGTGGCAGCTTCTTCCAATACGATACGACGTATCCTCGATTCTTGTTGCATAGCTGGTATCTGGATCACGGATCATGTGGTCACGCCTATGGTACGCATAATTCAACCTGCCATGATCAAGACGGCGGATACGATTCTTGGCATTGTACAATCACCCACATTTATCCGATTACGATATGATTGCTATCGTGCGATGGCAGTGCGCTTTGTATGGGTCGTTATGGAAAGTATGACCATGATACAAGATATGAGTATTTGTGTGGAATGGGTGATTGTGCATACATTGGTCCCTTTGATCTCGTGTTACTTTAATGAAATCCAACCACGACTCGCACACGTCTATCATTATATGGTCGCTTTATTGGTTCAACAAATACTTATGCCTATCTACCAGCGGTCGTATCCACTATGCATCACTCTATATACCTCCATTGCAAGACCAATTGCCATGGCCATTCATCAAGCTACGCAACATACATACAAGGTGGTGTCATTATTGGGACAACGAGCGATTCAAATTACTGTACAAGCATTACAACATATGTGGCCCCTTGTATCTGCTACCAGTCAATGGCTCCAACGACAGGCACCATTTTTATACGAGTTGTTTGCATCGATTCATTTCAAGGTGGATTGGCCAAGTTTGGGACAAGATGTCATGGGGATGGGTCGTTGGATGGTAACACAGGCTGAAAATGTGTTGGCATCCTTTGAACGCACCTTCTCAGAATGGATCAAGGATCAATCTTTACCTGAAGATGATAAAGTCAAAGTCCAATAAATGGCTCATTTGTCTACGTAAATGTGTGGAAGCAATGTGATGGCAGGAATATGGGCAATCAAATGGAATTGGTGCCTTTATTGTGATATTGATAGGTGGATAAAAGAGGACAAGCAGACTTTGCTACAAGTCCATCATCAAGTTGGGCTTTAAATGTGTGTCAGCCATAAAGCAGTAATAGGATGGATGGAACAAAGTCTTTAAGGGGATTCATGCGGGTACCCAAAGTCAGCTGGGTTGTCTAAGAAGCGGTGGCAGGCAGACTGGGACTAAGCCACAGTAAGGATGGGGCTAAGAATTTTCATACAACTGGATCAGTGGTCTCTCTCTCTCTCCTTTCACCACCTATCGAACCGCCATGTCGACTTTTGAAAAGGTTAGCAGCATGACGTCCATCGACTATGACGCACGTATCCATTGCGACATGAACCAACATTAAACATATACATTCGTATACACACACCTCAGGTTATTGTCATTGATGGCAAGGGTCACCTTCTTGGCCGTCTCGCCTCTATTGTCTCCAAGCAAGCCCTTAGCGGTCAAAAGGTCGTCGTTGTTCGTTGTGAAGAATTGAACGTTTCTGGCGAGTTTTTCCGTAACAAGCGTATGTACTCGTTTATGGATCCAGCATTGGATAGTGTATATGCTAACCTATTGTTATAATAGTCAAGTACCACTCTTACTTGCACAAGCAGAACCGTGTCAACCCTCGTCGTGGTGGTCCTTTCCATTTCCGTGCTCCTTCTCGCATCTTGTACAAGGCCATCCGTGGTATGATTCCTCACAAGACCGCTCGTGGTGCTGCTGCTTTGGATCGTATCAAGCTCTTTGAAGGTGTCCCTGCTCCTTATGACAAGGTCAAGCGTATGGTGATCCCTGATGCCCTTCGTGTCCAACGCTTGAAGCCTGGCCGCAAGTACACCACTCTTGCCCGTATCTCCAAGGAATATGGCTGGAAGTACCAAGATGTCGTTGCCAAGCTTGAAGACAAGCGCAAGGCCAAGGCTGCTGCTTACCATGAGCGCAAGGTCGCCCTTGCTGCCATCGAAAAGAAGGCCATTGCCTCCAAGGCTGATGCTGTCAAGGACATTAATGCCTCTCTCGCTGCTTTGGGTTATTAAATGCATTAATTCTCCACACCTTCATCATCCCGTTTACTTCCTTCTATCCCACAATACATGATTCATTCTCAAGTGTGTATTTACCATGTTTTACAAAATGTGTGTGTGCTTTTTTTTTATTGTGTTTGTATGCTTGATATGTTGTTGTTGTTGTGTTTGCATTGGTGCTGCGTGTGTGTGTGAGTGAGAGAGTGAGTAAAGTAGATAGATATCATATATAATATAAATGTGTGAAGATAAAAGAATGTGCTGGTGGTGATAGTGGCATGATATAATAAAATGGGTGGGTGGGGTTCCTCAAGAACGACGAATCTTTTGCTTGACACGGCTTAATTGAGAATCGACTTCATCCAACATTTCTTCAAGCTCTTCTTTACGTCTGCGTGACATGGGTCCTCCACCGGATAATGGGATCTTGCTATAATCGGATTGAAGCTATATTCCATTACATGTTAATCCCTGATGCATGTGATTCAAGTCCATGGGTATACATTCTTCTCCCCCCTCACCTTGCTCCGATATACCTTTTCCTTTTCTTTGGTGAGTTTCATCAACTCACGATCCAATTCATTCACCTCCTCATAATAACGGGTGGGTTGTTTACGATGGGATGATACATCAGATTCACCGCTCGTCACTGAAGATTGTGGGGTATTGTATTGCTGTTGCTGTTGTTGCTTGATAGGAATGGATGAAGTCGATGAACGAGTGGAAGGACTGGGTGGTAAAGAACCTCGTTGTTGTTGATGTGTGGTAGTGTCATCTTGGCTATACATTACAATAAGTACTCGAAATATCCACAAAAGAATCACGTCTACTATTACCTTTGCTGTTGATGATTGAATGCTTGTGCTTTCATTAATTGATCCATGGTAGACCGCAACAATGCGATTTGATCATGTGATTGTGCAAGCTCCGTCTACAACCAAAAACGCCATGTTAATGCTATCATCATCATTGGATTACAAAACACACGATCATATATACCTTGAGCCTATCGATTTCATGATCCTTTTCAGCAAGTTGGCGGTCTTTCTCCTGGATGATATGCTCCTTTTCCTTGAGCTCATGGTCTTGGTTCCTTAGAGCATTATCCTTTTGCTTCAAAGTCTCTTTGAGTGTATCACGCTCCTCTTGAGCATCTTTTTGCAATTGCTACAATCCGTGTATGAGCATCGTGTATATCTATAGACATACATCACATACCTCGATATCAGATTTCCATTGATCCACTTGATAGGATTTGTCTCTATCCAATACAAAATAAGTTTTTTTTTTCTCTTGGCCTCTTTCCCCCCTTGAACCATTGGCCCTCTCTCTCTCCCCCCAACTCCTTTGTGAAATCTTAACCCCCTTGCATGCTCCTCTCTCTCTCTCTCTTTCTCCTACCTGGCAGTATTGTTGCTCATTTTGAGTTTATCCATCAAAACATTCAAATCTTCTTCACGAGTCTTGTTCTTTTCCTATAGTAGAATCAATGAGATCAATGTTGTTTCGATACAAATCTCCAGTCCTTACCTTTTCTTCCTCATATTTTTGCTGCAATGATTCTTTTTCTTCCATGAGATCATCTAGCATTTGACTAAAGTAATCCAAATCCTTAGCCACCGCTGCATATCAAAATCGGGTTAGCTCATCTCTTGTACGCCCAAACCACTCCCATAATCCAACCCCCCCCCAAATGACATACCTTCTTTTTGACCTTGAAGGACCTTGACGATGGATCGTTCTTTTTCCAAGTCTTTTAAAAGAGATTGAATGGTAGGTTGAGATTGTTCATCCGCTGTAGTTGTTGTTGTTGTCGCATTCTTGGTAGAATTGGCAAGACTACTAGCACTTTGTTTCTTGTTGAGACTTTTGTTGGATGATTGAGATCGAATCTTGTTGCCACCAGCAGCAACACCACCTGGGATTTGAGATGGTTTGCGTAGTCTAGTAGAAGAGGTGGTAGGTGTTGGACGAGGTGTAGAAGGTGATTGTTGTTGTTTGTTGGATGCACTACTACTGCTACTGGTGCTAGTGGATGTGGTGGACGAAGGTGTACTTTTGATATTATTGTTATTGTTGTTTGATCCAGTAGCAGCGATGGCGGCTACAGCGGCTGCTTTAGATGCATTGGAATGATATCGAGGTCGAGCTAAACGAGAAGGGGTCGTTGAAGTTGTCTTTGTTGGTGCCACTGAGGATGATGATTTGTCGGTATTTGTTGGTTTGGGTGGCACAGGTGCTACATCATGCGTTTGTTGTTGTTGCTTGTCCTCTTCTTCTATCGATGTAAAATAGCATCAGCTGTTATTCTATTTCCCCCATTCTCCTTCAATGTATATAATACCTGGTTGTTCTGCCTGACTGGGAGGTGGTGTTACAGGCTTTTCTGGTGTGGCTAATCATCTAGGATGAGTTGTCATTTCATATTAAAGATGAGTGTGTGACACTTTACCAATATCCAATGATGGAGGTGGATCATTCTTAACAGCGGCGCTTAGACATGGCATGGATGGTTGATTCGTAGGTGCAGGACGCGCTCGTAAAGAGCCCATGCTTTGACGTTTATGCGGGAAGAATCCACTATACAAGCGTATCATTATTAGTGCCTTGTTGAAAAGGGAGAAGGAAGGAAGGAAGAACATTGGATCCCCTTATCCTACCTTAGTCGTTTGCTCTTGACCGACTTGTCGTCGTCAGCGTCATTGCTAGGTGGTTGTTGTGTATGTTGCTCGGATACTATTCAATGGTCGAGTAGTCAGCCAATGGGGCCACCCCATGGACGAGGTTGTTACTACAACTGACCTGCGGATGACTTTTTCCCCAGACCCAACTTTTTCCAAAACTTTGGAGTGGAAGACTTGGAAGACATTGCGACAACAAGGAAGAGTCCAAAAGGACAATGGAAAGGAGCGATGAGAAAATGGGAATGAAGAAAAAGGAAAAAGAAAGTGATGGACAAAGAAGTGAAAGTGAATATGACAGTTGAACAAGGTAATGTGCCTCGCTTCCATCTTTATTTTTTCCTGCGGAGATAGTGTGTGTATGTGTGCCTTTCTACCCCTCAAACCACGCGCTTGCATTTCATCCCGGGTTTTTATGGTGGGTGCAACATCATTGTTCTCTCTCTTTGCTCGCTCGCTCTCTTTCTTTCTTTATATAATATATACTTTTTTCCAATGCAAAATGATGAAATCTCCCTCAATTGGGAGTTTGACTATCTTGTGAATGAAATGGATCTGCTATGCTAGTAGTAGTAGTCGTCGTCGTAGATGAATTCCGTTTCCTACTAGTGCCTCGTGGTTTTGTATCGCTTCGAATTGGTATCTTGACGCCTTGTTTTGCAAAGCACTGGGACAATGCGGTGGGTGCTATCATCACAATCAATTTCCCTATTCTTTCTCTCCCTCCCTTTCCCTATCTCTTTGTCACTTACAAACAACACCTGGAAATGCCTTTGCTGTATAAGCTATAAACACATCCGAAAAGGCGGTTGTCACGACATTGCTGATGCTTTGAGTATTTACAGTATGCTGCTTGGGTGATGATGGTAATGAAGGTGATGATGCCGCTGCTGCTGCTGCTGCTGCAGTGTTGCTGCTAATAGTAGTAGTGCTTGGTGTTGTTGTAGTAGTATTAGAGGAGTGTATCAATCTACATGGAGATGAGCAATTCGTCTCTTTGATTAAATGAATCTTCTTGCATCACTTACGAAGTTCCAATGTTCAACAAAGAAAATAAAAGACGAAATTTGCCTTCAGATCGTAAACTGAGGTCATGGAATACATAAAAAATGCCAAACTCGCCATCCACATTATAGAGTTTAGCTCCCGTGGCAACACAGGCACCCACAAGGTTACGCATAGCAACGGAAGAAGAAGCATGACTTGATGTAGCCGCCGTTGATGATGATGACGATGATGATGCGGAATAGACCATGTTGGCAGGTTTAGCCATGTCTTGTTGCCAACAATCACAAAACACCACCAAAAAAGAGGTATCAATATCACTAAAAGAGAGGGGCACATGTCAATAGGGATCGTTATCATCAGCATCACGACAAACCTATTACCGAGCTGGAATCAGGGTACCATCCAAAGTACGCACAATTAATTGTACAATGGGAGGCGGTGATATGGGTCGGCGATCCTTGTCACCAAATCCGCACATTCGCGCTCTAGAAGGTTGCTGCACCACTTTTAATTCAAATCTAAAAAAGAAAATTAGAAA
This sequence comes from Lichtheimia ornata, assembly GCF_029851405.1. Taxonomy (NCBI): domain Eukaryota; kingdom Fungi; phylum Mucoromycota; class Mucoromycetes; order Mucorales; family Lichtheimiaceae; genus Lichtheimia; species Lichtheimia ornata. The sequence goes on from NW_026695328.1 coordinate 359,546, forward strand.
CACACACGTGTACGGATATTACATGTACACACTTACTGAGCATTCTGTAATTGGTCAGATGAGATGATGGGCTCTTGTCTTGAATGCAAAGACTCGTTTTGATGATCGTCCATCATGGCTGAAGGTGTTGTTGCAGGCGTTGGTGTAGGTGTTGTAGTAGTAGTAGCTGTTGTTGTAGTTGTCCATGCTTGTGCATACGGCAATGAATGTAGCCCTGGTGACCATGGATCATCATTTTGTGTTGCAATGCAAGAAGAATTACTACTTCCTGGTGCCCTTGCCATCGAAACCAGTCGACCAAATAAAGCTTGTTCTTGACATTGTTGTTGTTCTTTTACGTATTCAAAATCTTCCAAAGCAACAGCGGCGGCGGCCTGCGCTACCATTGCTGCTTCTTGTTGCTGTTGTTGCTGTTGCTGCTGTTGTTGTTCCATAGCTGCTGCTTGTTCGATGGCTGCTACTTGTTGCTGCCACATATGGTGTTGTTGTTGTTGTTCGCTTGCTGCCAATGATGAGGATGCTCTCGAGGGACCTGGAAGAGGTGTCAACGTAGGATCATATTGTTCTTGTTCATGTCGTCCTAAACAAACATTGACGTACGTACTTAGGAACCCGGTCCCTTTTACGATGATGGTGATGATGATGACGACGACGCGGTATATATAAATATCTACCTTGTCAAGGCGCGTTCAACTGAACTTACCTGGCAAAAAGATCGGAACTGAAGATCCAGTAATCACTCCATCGTCAACATTCTCCCCCAAATAGTACGGGTAAAAAGGTTGCTGTTGCTGCTGTTGCTGTTGTTGAGTAGCCGTGTCTATCAAATACTGATGATGGTGTATGCTACTACCATCATCTTGTGTTGCAGTCATAAACGTTGGCATCGGCTCATCGTCCAAAAGGCGTTGTTGTTGTGGTTGTTGTTGATACTGCGTAGAAAGATCATGATGATAGGGACTACGTGTTTGCTCAGTTGTTGACTTTGATGAATCATCTTGTTGATATTCGCCCGTCCCACCAGACGGCAACATGGCAAATCAAAAAAACTATTATGTGTGCGTTGCTATCGAAACAGTCGCCAAAGGACTTTGTTATCAAAAGAAATGTAAGAGCTTGGCTGTTGACTTTTTGATGATGATGGTGATGATGGTGATAGTAGCTGTTGTTATCGATGTCGTGGTGAATAACGAAGCTTTATGTTTCAAAAGAAGAAAAAGAAGGGAAGAAAAAGGTGACCTGAGCCGCGGGGCAAGAAAAAAAAAGATACAGAAAGATAAAAGGGGGAGAGAGAAAGAAAAAAAAGGTGAATGAGTGAGAGAATGAATAAAAAGAATGCAAGGCAAGAGGCTGTCACGTACAAAAAAATACACTTGGCAAGATACACATATCAAAACCATCCTTGATACTGGTCATTCTCTGGCAGATGATGATAATGTTTTCTCGGAGGTGGGCATGGCTGCTCACGCGCTGCATATACATCCCCTTCCCATCTATCTTTTTCCACTTTTTCGCACACCCACATATGCTCATGGATTATCATGCATGCATGCTATTTTTTCATCACCCCCACAAACCCAACCAAGCAACCCAGGTTGCCTACTACACACACGCATGTACGTATATATACACTCACATTGCTGCGTACTACTATTCGTTTTTGGGGGGTTCGTGGGGAAGTAACTTTTATGAATGAGACAACATGTATGACAGATCAAACCATTTTTACAATAACGGTGATGACAATGTCAAGTTTTTTTGACAATAAGGATGATCGGTGGTGTACCGTAGGGCAAACAATCAAGAACAAAAGAACACATGTGCCATGGTAATTCCATGGACGCACGTGCAGTTGCGAATAATAATGGTGGGAAATGCAAAAGTGTGTGCGTATACGTGTGTGTAAGCGAGTGTCCCATGACCTATGGGTTGTACACACAATAAGGCAAATGTGCAGTGAATGATGTCTACGCACAACCTTGGGAGCTCCTTTTAGTCTAGAACCAGAAGATAAAGAATGTAATGAAAAAAAGGTGCTGCCTTTCTCGGGTGTCCTCGTGTCTGGTGAAACCGTGTGGTACTGCCATCTGTGTCTAATGTATGTTGGTGTAAATGGTGGTGTGTGGCTTTACTCATTTGTCGTCATTGTTCTTGTTTTTTATACACCGCATATGCACAAAGAAGAGGGGATAAATGATGATGTGCAGTGTGTGTGTATGTGGTGTGTCTCGCGGTGTCTTTGGAAGGTAACACACGCACGCTAAATGATTTGACATTGTCGTGCACGTGTTGCAGTTTCAGACAACAGGCGTACAACAAAAGAGGTAAAATAATAGTTTTGAGAAAAAGCCGATCTCAAACATCCCCGTGGAGAGTGCAAAGAAAGCAAGGTCCCCCCTAATTGTTGCATTTGAAAAATGTTCGAGTACATGCAGCATCGTCCTACTACTGATGAACATCTGATAAGCAGTATCCCCATTGGCGGGCCGACAATGTTGCCGTCATCATCATCCTTCTATGTATCTTTTTGAAAGAAGTAGGCAGCTGCTAGTTGATATGCACAAAACAAGGTCACCACCGCTGTTGGGAAGAAACGGGTATATGGGTCAGAGGCATCAGACACAGAAAAAAAAAGAATGATGGGACTCAAAGATCAAGGGAGAGGGATTTGATTGGATATGATTTTATGATAAACATCAGGTCCCAGACATTGCTGATGTGGGCCCACCAACATGCGCGCACTGTGTCTCCCCGCACCACCTGCTGGTTTTTCTTGGCACTGAAACATTTTTTGGAGAATCTCTGGGCAATAGGATCAACGCATTGATACAGCTGTGCCTGGTAAGGTAGTCCTTAAGGAACTCTTATTTCATCATCAAGGCGATCATCATTATCTTTTCAATGATGCCTTGGTTATATAAATAAACGAGGGGCTGTTCAATGGATGTGGCAGCGTTCCACTGTCTTGGAGAGATAAAAAGATTGTTACAAACCTAATCCAATCGCAGCTAGATTTTGAGCGATGTTACCATGGAATTTTCAAAAAAGTGATAACGACGCTCAACCTTAATGCTAACGTGGCCGTGGATCAGTTTTCGCATGACACACCTTATCTTGTTTTGTGTTGCCATTCGTACGATATCAATCCACCCACGATCGCAGTGGCTGCTACTGCTGACTTTTTTTTTGTGGGAAATTACACGGTTTCGACATGCAGCAGTAATAGCAGCAGTAACTTTTCCCGATGATGTCCGTCACTGGTTGTGCAAAATCGAGATGAGATGGGCCAAGGGAAAAAGTTTGGGTAATAAGATTTTTTGTGCCTTCCCTTCTATCCTTTTGGAAATCAGAAAAACACACATTCTGTTTCCATGGCAACAAATGAATCAGGTGATGATGACGAAGGTTGTTGTTGAATGCCAATGACAAACAACAACATGATGATGTCTTCGGGTAAAGGTCTAGGCATAGGTACCCTATCTCTCATACATAGGGACCCTCCCCCCGCATCTCCTTGTCAAATGGCGATTAAATTATTTACATCCATGTGTGTGCACGAATCCCACAGACAACAGTGAACTAGGCTACATATGCTCTAGTCGCATGCATCATGTTGCTGCGTTGTCACCAAACCACCCACGTGTTGGAATGCCTTTACATGTCTCAACACTGATACGTATCATTACGTAAATAGTGACAGCCAATGTAACCATGGCAACCGTATACAAGAAGAGTGACGCAATAAAGAAACAAGCTCGCAACATGTTACCAAGCCATCTACTACTACAACATGCATACCTGCTTACGCCCCATGTGTTTCAAGGAAAGTTGATCTCGCATTCTCGTTTGAAATTGTTGACATGGCAACCATGTTTGCAGCCCGCCAACAAGAGAGGCTATGATCGTTGGTGTAGTGAATGATGTTGAAACCAGGGATCGGCAAAAGTTTAGAATGATTTACACTCCACCCCTCAAGATTATGCAGCCGTGCACGAAAAAAAATGATCCGCTTCTCCACATACAAGCACGCACTTTGCGTCGAAGCTATACTATAACCCAGCGATCATCTCATGTCTATCGGGCATAGCACCTCTCTATAAATATTTACATACACCGCAGCTTCTTTTTCCTTTAGTAAAAGAATGCACGGGCCATCATGTATGATTATCAGCCAGGGTCTCTTTGTCAGCGGAGCACATGATGTATTATAAAACTGCGGCATTATATCGATAGCGGGGCTTTTCATAGAATACCTCTAACGCGTTTGCTAGCACCTACGGATTTGCAACTCCTTAGGCGTATATCAATGTATGCATTTCATGCTTAAAAGCGACACTTTTTAGCGTGAACCTATACAATCGGAGTGAGACTGTTGCGATATTGAAAGACATTTGCTGCTATGTAGCATATTGTTGTCATCGATTGCTTATTGAAAAGCTGATATCACTTCCAATCTAAATGACTAGTCATGGTCATCGACTCGACAAGGGCAAGCCATGAGATCATCTCACGTCCCCACCCTGGCCATCATAATCATCAGGGAACAACCTTCTTCAATGCATGTTTATTCTCAAGATCTCAAGACGATACGTACTACGTATCTTCAAAAGCCTAATTTCCGTATACGTTGGAGGGGGTTCATTGTATGACGTGTATATGAGAAGAATGGATTAAAGTTATTCATCGAAAATAAAGTTCATTATAGTGGAGACAATGTTCACTATCGCGATCCAGAGCATTGTTAAATGACATGTGTCGTACACATAATAGCATCATTCATGGGTTGTTGCACAAACTTAAACTAGATTCTTCTATACAAGAACGGAGCCATAATAGCCTGCTGTCGACAACAACAACAAACACACACACAAGAGCAGCTGTTACAAGAGAGATTTCCCCCCGTATTTTTTAATGGAAACAAGGGTGTGCTTTTTTGTCAAAGAGTATTTACATGGTGGGATGACGTTTTCGGATAGCGAGTTGTTGCTGATCCTTGAAGAGCTTTTGTAAATGCATGACGACTTGAGGCGAAGTGACATTATGAGAACGGCTGAATTCATTGGCCAAGGCTAATGGGTCATCATATAAGCGTACAGGGACTTGGACGGTGTTGCCAGATTCAAGTTCAATGTTGATACGAATGACGACAGGATTAATTTGTTGCTTTGGAGCAGCAGTAGCAGCAGATGCCGGTTTGAAAGGATGATGTTGCAAATTGGGATTCACGGGTATTGGAGAAAGACCAGGAGGTCTCTTGTTGTGGTTGGGTGAACTGATATGATCTCCAAGTTGATGAATGGCATTACGGAATAAGCCAGGTGGAGGTCGCATCGATGCCGGTCTTTGAGGTCGTGGATCAGGTTTCAAAGATGTTGCCATTCCTCCATAAGGTTCATATTCAGAAGCAGTAGTCGTAGTAGTAGTAGTAGTAGCAGGAGGATGAGGATGAGAAGGAGTACGAGTAGCATAAGATGGTGATTGAGTAGTAGTCCTTTGTTGTTGTTGTTGCTGTTGCTGTTTGTTGTTCTAATAGAAAGGGATGAGATGATGAATTGCAAAGCCAATCAATCAATCAATTTACCTGTTGACCCGAGGATGGTGGAGGATGTTCCCAAAATGGTTCGGATACCAAGGATTGTTGTGTCCAAGCATTATTCACTTTAGGAGGTGGTCGGGTTGTTGTTGGTGGTGGAGGAGGAGGAGGTTGTTGATGTGGTTGAGAACGCTTCATGGATGATGTGGATGGTGTTGTTGATTGAATTGAACGTTTATGTTGTTCTTTGGCATTGAAGTTATGATAAGATGATGGTTTGGATGGTGCTTTTGGTGGTCTCTGTATCATCACAATATAAGCAAACTTTATGTATACACGCGCGCGCACAGACGTGTTCTTTTAAAAGGTACCTTTTTCTTATTGCTTGGTTGGGTAGAAGGTAACTTGAGTCGTTGACGTAGAATCTCGTCTTCATTGACAGGTTTATAGTTGCGCCCTTTACGATGCAGATCGCCACTGCCAATACCATTGGTCTTGATCTTGAATGAAGGGTCAAGTAACGTGTCCCAGCCGGCAGGTGCAGCATTGGTGTCATTCGGCGTGTTGACATGTTGTGCTTGGTCTCCCCATGCTGCCACTACTGGACCATATTCGTCGTCACTGTTGTCACTATCCATGTATGTGTGCGTCCGCTTCGAGGAGGTACAAAGGTACAAGCCAAAACAAGAAAGAGAGAGAGAGAGAGAGGGAAAGAGAGAAAGAGAGAGAGAAGCTGTTGACTGTGTGCCGCTCCAGAAACCCAATTATTGTGCTACGACACTAGGACACACACTTTTTTCGGTGTATGCTGCCATTGATGCTGCGACACACGTCTCTTTTCCCTTCCTCCACTACTACTTTCCGTCATGAAGCAACGTTTCAGTGCTCTCGACATTCGTGCAACTGTTATCAACTTTCGTGAACGGTACGCATTCAACTCGCCCTCCTCTACCCAACAGCAACAACTAGAACTCACTGATCGTCCAGGTTGACCAATCTGCGTCTGCAAAACATTTACGATGTCGATGCCAAGACCTTTTTATTGAAGTTTGCAAAGGTAAAGAAACAGATAACCAAGTTACACTATAAACACTATGCTCAACCAACTCGAATAGCCGGACGATAAAGAATTGGTGTTGATAGAGTCTGGTATTCGACTTCACAGTACACAGTTCAGCCGTGATAAGCAAGTGACACCATCACCCTTTTGTGCCAAGGTAAAAAAGCATTTATTCCACAAGTTGAAAGTATATTCAATCATCCTTGTCATTAGATTCGAAAGCATTTGCGTACGCGTCGTCTTACCAATGTTCGTCAACTGGGTGTGGATCGTGTCGTGGATTTCGAGTTTGCTGGCTCCGAGAAGAGTATTGGCTATCACATCATTGCCGAGTTCTATTCTTCGGTAAGTGGATTAGGAAGGAAAATTGGCAAGTAGGTATTGATTGACCATTGGTGGGTTATCTTTTTAGGGTAATATCATTTTCACCGATGAGGAGTATAAGATCCTTGCATTGTTACGTGTGGTCAACTCGGGTGATGTCAAGATGGCTGTCGGCGATACCTATGATGTTCAACGCGCATTGCCTGATTTCCCAAAAATCGAATTCAGCAAGTTGCAATCAGTACTTCGTAACGCTGGTCCCAAGGATACCCTTAAGAAGGTGCTCAACATTTCGTATGGTAAGATTGAGTCATTGCATCCAATGCACGTGCAACATACTAAGGATGGATCACGTGTAGAATATGGCCCGGCTATGGTGGAGCACATTATTTTACGTGCCAATTTGGATCCTGGCATGAAAGTGGCATCCGAATTTGATTGCTCAGATGGTAAGCATCATTTTATTGTCATATAGAGGTATATATCTCTTATACCTTTCAACAGATTCACCCGCCCTAAAGGCGCTTATGGATGCATTAAAGGAAGGTGATGAGATGATTGAATCCACCAAGAACAATGTTCCAAAGGTACGTGTGTGGGTGTGTCCCTTGACGATGGTGTGGCATGTCGATTGAAAATCAATTTTTCTTGTCAGGGTTACATTATCCTTTCGGAAAAGACAAAGACTGGTGAAGATGGCAAGCAGGAAACGATTGACATGTAAGCGTGTGCATATCTCTAATGACTCTATTGTATGGTGCTGACCATGTTTTAAAGCTATGACGAATACCATCCTTATTTATTCAAGCAACACGAATCCAAAAAGTACAACGAGTTCCCCAAGTTTGATGCCGCAGTGGATGAATTCTACTCTGCGATCGAGGCGCAAAAGATTGAGCTCAAGGCTATGCAGCAGGTAATATAGATATCATTGTCCGTTGTATCATTCAATTCACACATTTCGTATGTAGGAACAAGCTGCTCTCCGAAAGCTGGAAGCTGTGCGTCGAGAACAAGAGAGTCGTGTGCAAGGATTATTGGAGCAACAGTTGACCAATGTACGCAAAGCTGAGCTTATTGAAGAGAATGTTCCCATCGTGGATGCTGCCATCACCATTATCCGGAACGCTATTGCAAGTCAGATGGATTGGCGGGATTTACGCGAGCTTGTCAATCAAGAAAAGAGTCGTGGCAATCCAATTGCGCAAATTATTGATGATCTCAAGCTCGAAACCAACCAGATCACGCTATTGCTCTCGTATGTGTATTATAGGATTCGATGATATAGTCACATGGCTCATATGTAATTATCGCTAGGAGTACTGAAGATGAATCGGATACCAGTGACGAAGAAGGATCTGAGGATGAAGGAGAGGATGAGGATGAGGATGAGAGGGAGGAGCAACAACGACAACCTCAAGTGTACAAGATCGATGTTGATATCTCAGCAACAGCTTACGCCAATGCCCGAAAGTACTATGATCAAAAGAAGAGCACAGCGTTGAAACATGAAAAGACGATTGCTGCATCATCCAAGGTAAAAGGAAAGCATACACAAACTCATTCAGATGCTAATTTTTCCTATCTTTATGCAGGCCATGAAATCAGCCGAGCGCAAGATCAAAAAGGATCTCAAGGAAACGCGCATCACCACGTCCATCAACAAGATCCGCAAGCCGTTTTGGTTTGAAAAGTTCCTTTGGTTTATCTCCACTGAAGGATTTTTGGTGATTGCTGGTCGTGATATGCAACAAAATGAGATGCTAGTCAAGCGATACTTGCGCAAAGGTAAGGAGGAAAGGATAAACAGCAATGATAGGGTATTAATGTATGAGAAAATTAGATGATGCCTATGTTCACGCTGATTTGCATGGTGCAGCTTCAGTTATTGTGAAGAACAAGCCCGAATGTGCCGGTCAACCTATTCCTCCAAGCACTTTGTTTCAAGCTGGCATCATGTCTGTTTGCCAAAGCAAGGCTTGGGATGCAAAGATTGTCACTAGCGCTTACTGGGTTCATGCCGATCAGGCAAGTACGTCATATCCCATACCTTGGTACGTGTAACTAACACTATTTTCCCTCTTTAGGTTTCCAAATCCGCCCCCACGGGTGAATATTTGACAACCGGTAGTTTCATGATCCGAGGCAAAAAGAATTATTTACCACCTGTGCAACTCGTCTATGGTTTCGGCTATCTCTTCAAGTTGGACGAGTCATCCATTGGTAACCATGTCAAACGCAGCATCAACGAAGATGAAGGATCAACAACTGGACCATCGGCTGATGACATTGAATCAAAAATTGATACGTCAACCACAACACCCTCTGAAGTAAAGGAAGCTCAAGGTACGTTCATTGTATGGATCTATGGACAAGTATCTTATGATGTATGTTTCCATAGCAACACCACCCCAACCTGCTGCTGAGCAAAAGGAAAAGGAAAAGGAGGAAGAGGAAGAGGAATCATCATCATCGTCTGAAAGTGAGGAAGAGTTCCCAGATACACAGTTGGCTCCCGTTCAGCAACCAAAGCAAGAACCTGATGAAGCTGCCAAGGAGGAATGGAAAAAATATGAATTGGAACAGCATGGTTATGACCCTGATGCCGACAAATTACCAGAATTTGCCCAACCTGGTGCTGCAGCTGATAAAAAGGTATATGGCGTAGTATTGGAAATTGCATGGATGACCAACATGAGATTGGAATAATAGAGCAAGCAAGCCATCAGTGCTAAGGAGCGACGCCAAATGAAGAAGGGCAAAAAGGATGATCAAGGAGCTAGCCAGCAAGCATCCCAAAATGGCAAGGGCGGTAAAGCCAACGACAAAAAGGTAAATGAATGCATCCATGTACCCTTATAAGCTCTGACAAGATGTTATTAAAGCAACAGCAGCAACAACAACAGCAACAGCAGAAGTTATCACGAGGACAGCGCGCCAAAGCAAAAAAGATCAAGGAGAAATATGGTGAACAGGATGAAGAAGAGCGTCGCTTACGTATGGAATTGTTGGGAGTAAGTCAAGGGACGCACTTTGGATGTTTCAGCATTTTGTTGACAATGATTACCTAGTCAAACAAGGGACCTCAACCCAAGGGCAAAAAGGCAAAGAGGGAGGCCCAAGCCAAAGCCGAGCGACTTGCAAAAGAAAAGGAACTTGCAGAACGTAAGGCTGCTGCCGCTGCCAAGGAAGCTGAACGAAAAGCTGCTGAAGCAGCTGCTGCTAAACAAGAGCAGGATCATGAACAGGTACATACATAGGAAGAGCAAAGGGATATAAATTAACCCATATCTTATAGGTGGATGAGGAGCAGCATGGTGAAGAGGATACGGAGCAAATTCGTCAAATGCTCAAGGAAGAGAACATTACTATGCTTGAGGAAGATGAAGTGGTATGTGTGTGTGGATCATCCAAGGGTTGGATGTAAAGGCTAATCTTTTTTAAACAGGCTAATCTTTCTGTGCTGGATTCAATGACACCCAATCCATTGCCTGAGGATATCATTCATTTTGCCATTCCTGTATGTGCTCCCTACACATCGTTGCAAAAATACAAGTACAAGGTCAAGTTGACACCTGGCACACTTAAACGTGGCAAAGGTAAGCTTTATCAATGAGTCCCTCACGCAAAGAATCGCTTATTGATTATCCATCCAATAGCTCTGAAACAAGCACAATCTGTGTTTTTGAATTCATCCGAATCAACGGCGCGTGAAAAGGAACTCATCAAAAGTGTACCCGACATGGAAGCTATCAATACCATGATGAGTAAGGTCAAGGTATCAGCACCCAACCTTGAAGCTAGCAAGCGGAAAAAGGGCAAGAAATAGCTATAGACGTGTTTTTATTTTTTCCTCTAATGAAATCACTATTATTGATCCCATCCGATACATACAAATGATGATAACACTGTCTATGTGCAAAATACCCCGCATTTTGCCCACGTGTGTAACTTGATCATTTATTACTACGCATCTTGAACATGCACAATCTTGTAGGTGTGTTCCAAGAAGTTCATGAGCCAAACGCATACTACACTATGCACATCCAAGTTGCCTTGGTATTTGGGATGAGCAAAGCATATAATCCATTTTTCTCACATGGGGGTCAACATCATCATGACAAAATCCAAGAATGGTAGCAGTCAAGGTGGTATGAGGTAATTGGAAGATAAATGTGATTGTGTTGCATCACGTGTGAATTGACGTAACGATTTGGTGCTTACATGAGTGACACGTGGATTCCCCAGCAAGACAAAAACAGCTTACCGCAAAAAAGAATCAGCCACAGCATGTGCTTGTGCGCACGTCCACAATGCAAAACAAACACAGGGCCATGTTTTTGACAAGTATAAACAATGGGAAGCGTAAAGGGCCAAAAAGAAGGCATGGCCCTCTCTCTCGGCATATCTTTAAATTGATAACCTTGCTTATCTTTAAAAAATTTGTGCCGCACTATGGTTTCGCACGCTTACGTTATACCCAGATAAAGAGTCCGCACACACGCATGCTGCTGAAAGTCATTGCATCAATGCAAAAAGGTGCAAACACAGACGAGGAGGATGGCATTGTCGTGAGAGAGATTGACTTGTCAATCGTCAAAATAGGAGTAGAGACGCGAGATGATGATGATGATGCTGCAACAGGGCCAAGAAAAAGGGCCATGAGCAAGTAGTGGTATTAGATAACGTAAAAAAGAAGTGTCCTTTTTTGGAAACAAGGGGCCATTCGAAAGGGCCAGCTGTTTGGATGCTGTTGCCATGGCGGATATGTCTGCAGGTTGCCAAGGAGACCGTAAGGATGGATACGGGCCATGTTGAAGGGGCCAAAAAAAAACGTAACGTTGGAAGAGGTGTATGATGATGATGAGACTGAAAACCAAAGCTGATTGATGGGGCGCGTTGTTCTTTTTTTCTATCGCTTATTGTTGGAAACGTTCCTTTTCATTATGATTCAACGTGTTCATCTCTATTACTGCTGCTATCACAATATGACAAGGTCAATAGCTGATACATGATCGATTCGAAACATGACAATGAACGTGATCTTTTGAAGATTGATTGGTATGATGTCATGGGGTCATGCATAATGTGTGTGCTGTCAAACCTAGCCTTTGGAAAAGGCTCAAAGGATTTAACCGAAACAATGATGATAATAAATCAATGGGCTGATACATGGCATCTACAACAAGATGATGAGAAGGTCAAGGTGATGTCTTTTACAGAATGGTCCAAGAAATGAATATGACGGGAAAGTTGCTAATTCCAGCGGAGCCTACATGGAACGCGCTTTCGCGTGTCAGAGGTCAGAGGGCCATGTAAAAAGATTGGTAATACTAAACATCACGGCAGCAACAGCCGCAATAAGGTACGCTAAGAATAAACGTACCCCATACATATTGACGCATCGATGCGAGGCACATACATACATGATGCATGATGGAATTTAAGATCGGCATATGCATATACACACATAAGCAGGGAGAAGCTGCATACAGTATGTGTGTTGGTTGTGGTGTGTGTGTGTGTGTGGCTAATCTTTCAGCCTGCAGCGGGTTGTCGGAACAAATGTCATTTTTTCATGGCCCTTTTACGTGGCCCTGTTACGCCTATCACACCGCAAGCCCCCAATTTCCAGCTCACGTTTTCTCCTTGAAAGGACCCTTATGAACAAAGAAAAAGTAATAGATCAGTGGAGAAAGGTTGTGATCATTGATATCAAATGGCCCCTTTTGCCACATGCATGGGCCGTAAAGGAGAAAACAAAGAGGGGCCGAGAGGGCCATGCGTACCGAATCTGGTTTTTGCTTGGTGTGACGTTATCATTCAAGCACCGCTTGAAAGGAAAATCACGAACATATATCCTGGGGGATTTTTTTGCACACTTCTTGTTTACTTCTTCCTCACCTTCTTCACTCTTCCAACCCCCCTCTCTCTATTTAATCCATCAAGGTCTGTACCTTACATTGCAGTACCACACACCATGATGTCCTCCAATGCCTTTATGCGGGCCGCCAAGGTAAACAACAACACGCGACACACGACATTGACGAACCTGCATCCACTGACATGTGTTGCATACATAGGCTGCTGCCCCTGCTGTTCGTGCTCACGTTCCCTCTCGCACTTATGCTCAAGCTGCTGGTACTTGGGCTAGCCAAAAGGTTGCCATGTCCAACCTTGAAAAGGACAAGTTCATCAACTACCAAAGAATCGAGGACAACCTTGAAATTGTTCGCAAGAGGTAAATTGTTACACACCCAATCCCTTTTTTCACATGTGCAACACGAGATGTTGGTAAGAATCATGCTGATTCCCGTGTCACAATATAGATTGGACCGTCCCTTGACCCTTTCTGAAAAGGTTGTTTATGGCCATTTGGATGATGCCAAGAACCAAGATATCGTTCGTGGTCAATCCTACCTTAAGCTTCGTCCCGATCGTGTTGCTTGCCAAGATGCCACTGCTCAAATGGCTCTTTTGCAATTCATGTCTGCTGGTCTTCCCAACGTTGCTGTTCCTACCACTGTTCACTGTGATCACTTGATTCAAGCTCAAGTGGGTGGTCCTCAAGATTTGGCTCGTGCCATTGATATCAACAAGGAAGTTTACGACTTTTTGGCTACTGCCTCCGCCAAGTACGGTATTGGTTTCTGGCGCCCTGGCTCTGGTATCATTCACCAAATCATCCTTGAGAACTATGCTTTCCCTGGTGGTCTTATGATTGGTACCGATTCGCACACTCCTAACGCTGGTGGTCTTGGTATGGTTGCCATTGGTGTTGGTGGTGCTGATGCTGTCGATGTCATGGCCGACATTCCTTGGGAACTCAAGTGCCCTAAGGTCATTGGTGTCAAGCTTACTGGTGAACTCAACGGCTGGACCTCTCCTAAGGATGTCATCTTGAAGGTTGCTGGTATCCTTACCGTTAAGGGTGGTACTGGTGCCATTGTTGAATACCACGGTCCTGGTGTTGACTCTTTGTCTTGCACTGGTATGGGTACTATTTGGTAAGTAATCAAGCAAGGGGATACAAAAGTGGGATTTTGTGTGTATGTTTATACGCCACAATGGAGAAAAAGGGGTGTTTTTATTATTGAGTGATACGCCATCTGGATTATCTTAACTTACAAACCTACGCTTTATAGTAACATGGGTGCTGAAATTGGTGCCACTACTTCCATGTTCCCCTTCAACAAGCGTATGGGTGATTACCTTCGTGCCACCAACCGTGCCGATATTGCCAAGTACGCTGAGCAATTCCAACACAACTTGCGTGCCGATGAGGGTGCTCAATATGATGAGTTGATTGAAATTGACCTCAACACCCTTGAGCCCCACATCAACGGTCCCTTCACTCCTGATCTTGCCACCCCCTTGTCCAAGTTCAAGGATGCTGTTATCAAGAACGATTGGCCCCAAGAGCTTAAGGTTGGTTTGATCGGCTCCTGCACCAACTCTTCTTATGAGGATATGGCCCGCTCTGCTTCTCTTGTCCAACAAGCCATTGACCATGGTCTTAAGACCAAGGCCAAGTACACCATCACTCCTGGTTCCGAACAAATTCGTGCCACCATTGAGCGTGATGGTATCATGGATACTCTTACCAAGGCTGGTGGTGTTGTCCTTGCCAACGCTTGTGGTCCTTGCATTGGTCAATGGGATCGTCAAGATATTAAGAAGGGTGACAAGAACTCTATCATCACCTCTTACAACCGTAACTTCACTGGTCGTAACGATGCCAACCCCGCCACTCACTCTTTCGTTGCCTCCCCTGAAATCACCACCGCCATGGCCATTGCTGGTGACATGACCTTCAACCCCATGACCGACACCTTGATTGGTGCCGATGGCAAGCCCTTCAAGCTTCAACCTCCCTCTGGCGATGAGCTTCCTCGTGCTGGTTATGATGCTGGTGAGAACACCTACCAAGCTCCCCCTGAGGATCGTTCCCAAGTCAACGTTGCCGTTTCTCCTGAATCCAACCGTCTTCAACTTCTCAAGCCTTTCGACAAGTGGAACGGTCAAGACATCAAGGAAATCCCCATCCTTATCAAGGTCAAGGGCAAATGTACCACTGATCACATCTCCATGGCCGGTCCTTGGCTCAAGTACCGTGGTCACTTGGACAACATCTCCAACAACATGTTGATTGGTGCCATCAACATTGCCAACGGTAAGCTTTTTTATACATGATGTGGATATACAAAAAGAGAACAAGGGATATTTATGAATACGTGTTTTAATTTATAGGTGAGGCCAACAAGATCAAGAACGTCTTCACTGGTGAATTCGGTGGTGTTCCTGATGTTGCCCGTGACTACAAGGCTCGTGGTGTTAAGTGGGTTGTTGTTGGTGATGAAAACTATGGTGAAGGTTCTTCCCGTGAACACGCCGCTTTGGAACCCCGTTTCCTTAACGGTGCCGCCATTGTCACCAAGTCTTTCGCTCGTATCCACGAGACCAACTTGAAGAAGCAAGGTATGCTTCCTTTGACCTTCGCCAACCCTGCCGATTACGACCGTGTCCAACCTGATGACAAGGTTGACATCTTGGGTCTTACCGATTTCCAAGAAGGCAAGCCTTTGACTATGCGCCTCCACCACCAAGATGGCTCTGCTGAGGACATCACCCTTAACCACACCTTCAACGAGGGTCAAATCGCCTGGTTCAAGGCTGGTTCCGCTCTCAACTTGATGCGCGAGAAGTCTGCCTAAATATAAAGCATCTTTCACATCACACCATCTCACAAACATATTCCATCACGTATCCTCCCTAACACACACTCAGCATTTAACACTCTCTGTAATTGTAAATAAAAACGGAAAAAGTTTTTCTAAACAAATGGTCAAGAACACTACTATACGTTTCCATATCTTGTTGATAATAACAACCGATCACGACGATGATAGCATGTATAAGGTTGGGGATAAGATAGCATTTATGCATTGTCGACAGCTATACTATGTACATGATTGGGATTATAGGGGCTATACAACAACAATGACAACATTATGATTGTGTATCCTTGACGATTCCACCTTCTTCGTATCATGGCACTCGTGTTGGGTTATAGATCTCATTCAATCTTCTTTCACTGTATGGAGTCAAAGGCCGTGTTGAAATATTCCTTGGAGATAATGACCATGTTGAAGCTCGCTGCGTAACTCATTGACGCTCAAGCTGAAGGAAGCAGTTGTATCACCTTGTCAACCCAATCCAACTTTGCATATCCATATCGGGAGGTAGCTGTATCAAAAGGAATGTAAGCATGTACTTCATCAAGCGTGGTGATTAGGTTTTACCTTAATAAAGGAACCAAATACCACAATGACAACAATGGAAGTGGGGTAACAATGAAACACTAATGCGCAAATACTTTAGCACATAGGTTGTACACCAAATAAAGCCATCCACCATGATACCTACTGAATACCATCTCGGTCGCTGCTTTGTTGTATAGGAAAATGATGCAGCTGGACAAACTTTTCCCAAGTCGACAGCAATGAGAGTCTTAATGTTCTTGACATCGTTCTTCATGACATACGAACGCGCTTCTTCAAGCTTCACGTTATTGTCTTCCTTTGCACCTTTTGTCCAGCTGATGTAACCTTGAGAAGGTCGAACGCCATTGGTTTGGATGGATGCTGTTGGTGTGTACACGTTTTCAGAGGATCCTTCAATCATCTTTCTTGCTTTGCGGTTGTATGCTCGGTTCCTCCCAATCAGCTTGTCATCCTTCCTTGTAAGGTCCATCAAGAATCCAATAGCACCCTAGCAGGATCACGATTTGGGTGGGGTGTCTTTACCACAATGATCATAAATGTCTTGTTGTCTAATTAGAACACCAGCAAGTAAGGTTAACATCATAATCATCTCCATCCAAACTTGCACTTACAAGTTGTCAACGATATGTGTAGAAGCTTCTTAGCAATTTCAACAGGATCATTTACAGCCACCTCTCGCAATTTTCAAAGCCATGTCGTCTCTTGATGCCTAGTAGCGGGAATTAGCTATGCCTTCAGATAAATTACATTGGATACGTACAGCCTTAGCAACGGCCATCACTTCGTCAATGGAAACAGAGCGCATACGTTGAATACGAATGTGGGTGATTTCTTTGTTGATGCGTGCATAGAGATCGGCCGGCAAGCAACTTCTGCGATGCACATGCTTTCCACACCAGATGACACGGTATCTCTCCGGGCTACACAAGCAAAGTTAGTCAATCATTATGAGTATACAATATCGGGACACTAAACCTTAGTTGCATCAAATGTTGAGTGTTGACCGGGTCATCGAGGAAATCGCATGTACTTATGCCACCTGCAAAGGAGTCCTGAATTTCCCATCTCGGGCTGCGCATCGTCTTAATAACATACATCAATATACAAACGAAGATGATGGTCATACCTACCACAAAGGATCCATCAAGGAGCACAGCCAAATGTCATTAAGAAGCAATGAGCACACAAGTGGTAAAGCAATGAAGCGAGCTACATAGATGGATGCATCATGAGTACCCTCATTTTGGTGATCGCATCAAGACCATCCTTGAGACTTACCAAAGGCCATTGATGATGACATGCGTAAAGTAGAAAGAAAGGGTGGATGATGGTGTTGGCGACAACAGCCTTGTTTATATGTGAGTGGGCGTGGGAAGTGTTGTCATGATGGATTGAACTGATAAAGTGGTCAAGCAACTTGGAGCACGGAGTCGAAGTGATGAAAACTGATAAATCCACCTGTCGCTTCAAAGGTGACCTCTTGTAGGTGACATTAGTGTGTCCTCATCAGGGATAATTGTGTCGTTGTATTCTTGGTTGCTGCTGTCATAAACATCCTTCATTCATGATTGCAAAATAGCTGCTGCATGCATCGACTCGAGCATTCCAATATCATCCATAGCTTTGATCCATCTTCTTTCGTCAAAGATACATGCGCTCTTGTCAATTCCATCCAATCCATCATCATTCTCAGGCGTATCCACGTGGTATGATTCTTCGTCCCTGCTGATGGCACGCCAAGTAGCCAAAGCAACATTCCATGATTCTCATCACTGCACTTGGTTCCATCCATCCATCTTGGCCATCGCAAGTCCAATACGAAAGAGCCTCTGTGGTTGCTGCTGATATGCTTCCTTTCCCATCTTGCTGTTGTCTATCCCTTCTTGATGACTTTCCATCGCTGGTCAACCAGATGAAGATTGCTTGTATTGCCGTGTAATTGATAGCTGATATACATCATCCATAGAAATCCTTATGTAGTAAGCAAGTCGCTACACGTGAATAAAGCTGCTTATATACGATGGCCAGCTGCTGTTCGCGTATACAAGGTTGCAGGCGGGTTGTTGCAAATAAAGACCGTTTGAGACAATGAAGACCTTGCTAATAGCAACTGTTGGAATGCATGCTGTTGCATTTGATCGTGGCAGATGAGCGTGCAAGAGAGTGCGTTGTGTCAAGAGACTCGTGTGTTGTAGAAGAATGACAAGAAGGCTGCGTACACGCCATGAACGTGCCATTCAGACAAAGACAATCGGATCAGGGCGGTTGTAGGATTGACATGATGGGTTGAAGCAGGACAATCGTTCGTAGGTGGTAGCTGTATGGGCCAGCAATTGAGAATGGGAGGAAGAGGGAATAAAGTGGGAGTGGAAGAAGTGGAAAGTAAATCGGTCGGACTCCTCTTGTATAAATGCATGAACACTGTACATCAATCCTTGATATTGAGATTGCCCCTCCAGAACCTGAAACCTTCACACAAGATGCTCCTGGGCATGCTGATCAACATGGTCTTAAAAAAGACCTCATGTTCATTTAAAAATATTGAATGGGAGGGTACAATGTGGGATTTACTATGGAGATCGGAAAGCATGTCAGCGCCGGATTCATGATTTATCGAAACAGTATGTATTACCTTTTGGGATTCTCATTTCGAACATGAAATTCTTGTCAGAAGGTTCGCTGGGACATGCCGATTAACTTCATTCATTTAAAAACCATACACTTCATTAAGGAATGTCTTGAATGCGGGAGAGTCCAAATGGTGGATAACGGGTACAAAAGAGAGGACGGGCCCACTGCCCTGAAGTAGCCTGCTTCCAACTTGAAAATTGGTCAGAAGGGTGCTCGAGCATGCTGATAAACTTTTTCTAATAAAAACTTTACACTTCATTTGAAAAATTTGGAAATTTGTGAGTGTCCAAAAGTTTGAAAGACGGAGACATTCGCAGGGTCTGTCTTTCAAGAATTTTCATGTTTGCTGTTCCAGCGTAGCTCAGCCAAATCAGCTCGGATCAAGAAAGTTGAATGATGACATTGAACGCGAAACTTTCACACAAGGTGCTGTTGGCCAAGCCGAACACAATGCTCTAATAAAAACCCCGCGTTTCATTGTAAAGTTTAGAGACACAGGCACCTTTATGTTTGTAAGCGTGATGCTATATGAGAAGTGGTCTTTGTTCATTGCCAAGTAGCTAGACCCTGGAGAGCCAAAGATGCAGAAGGACCTCTTTGGGTAACTCAGCTAAAAAGTCAGGACTTCAGGGACAATGCATGATAGGTACGCAACCCTCACTTTTATGTCATACATTGGCCGCTAATAGCTACTTTTGTGCATTCCCAACTTTTGTGCATTCTATTGTAGGTGGACGATGCTCCTGCTCTAGACATTCATTTCCATGATTAAAGTTGGTTGATCCGAGCTGATTTGGTTGAGTTACGCTCACACAAGATTCGATCGGTTGAGCTACATCGAGCGTGCTTTATGTCCAGAGTGATGTAATCTCTCTTTGACCACAGCTCAGTCAAATCAGCTCGGATCAACCTACTTTAATCATGGAAATGAATGTCTAGAGCAGGGGCATCGTTCCCATGCAGTGGATCTCGCAACAATGATGATTGGATAAAAGTGGCCGTTAGCTAGCAATACATGCCTGTTCCTAGATGATCCATAAAGTAATTATACATTGACCCTTTCATTCATGCAAACGTAGCTGTGTTACACAACACGACCCTCTGCATCTTTTGCTCTGCCAGGGGCCAGCTATTTGACAATGAACAAAGACCACTCTTCATACAGATTACGCTTACAAACATAAAGGTGCCTGTATCTCCAAACTTTACAATGAAACGTGGGGTTTTTATTAGAGCAATGTGCTCGGCTTGGCCAACAGCACCTTGTGTGAAAGTTTCGTGTTCAATGTCGCAAACAGCCCAAAAAATATTTTTTGGTCGTCGTCGAAGAGGTCGACCCCCAGATCCAGTTTGGCTGGTGGCGACATTGCGAAATCTGGGATTGGCAAGCTTGATCGTGAAACTTTCACCCAAGGTGCAGTTGGCCAAGTCGAGCCCATTGCTCTAATAAAAACCACACGTTTCATTGTAAAGCTTGGAGATACAGACACGTTTATGATTTACCTATGCTGTAAGCGTGATGGAGTTGCTTTTTCCTAGTGGATGGTGTCGGCTGCATTAACGGAAAGATGGAGAGCTGAGTGAAATGGGATGTAGTGGTTACACAGACGCGTCATTGACAGGTTGCTGCACAAATGGGATGGTGATTGCCTTTAGGAAGGTACGTAAGCAGTATACAATAATGCGGATCTATCAAGGTGAGAGTCTATACGCGCATATTTCAGAGGTGTGTGCGTGCATATAATACACCCACGCTGAGTGTAGGGGGTTGAGCTGCATAAAATGATTTAAGCTGCATTGATGCGCACGGACCTACCGTACTTGACACCGCCTCCTGCCACAGCGAGATTATGGATAGCTTGATTACCAGTGATGTGTTCTCTTGAAATCTCGGGTAGCGGTTCCTTATTGATCCAAATGTATAGGATACTGCTTGTGTGCATATTCACAGCAGTAGCTGTAACAAGCGGGGTGGGGTGGGGTGCACAAATTGGGGCCACTGAGAGGAACGACAAAGAGCCCCTTCTTCTTCACTCCCACTTCACAAGTAAGGTAAGCTTGTCTCCATTTACAAGCTACAACACATTAATAGCTGACATTCCTTCCAATGGACAACGCCAATTGGGTGAACAGGTGGTCAATGGCGACACATTCAGTTACAACAAACACGTGCGCGATCTACCAATGACACAAGCTTCCATTCCAATACAACATGTAGGTTCAATCGCTGCAATTCCTTTTATTGTTCAAGTCGAGCATTGTGGTACTAAAGTTCGCGTGTAGGTTGGTGTTGTATCGTCTATACAAGACCCAATGAGGCGTCGTGTGCATTCCTTACCGAGTTGTCCACAATGAGAGTTCTCAAGACGCCTTTACATTGCCTCTTTTGGGTATGCTGACAACAAAAGCGTGTGGATTGGGTTTGCTTCTTATCTCACATTACGTTTATGGTAGGTGAACATGTTGGATGATGGTACCTATGGCAGCAACAAGTCCTTGATATCAAAGCAAGAAGGCTGTACGCTGGCTCAATGGTATGCATGGCATTGGATCTACAAAGCAAAACATGTTAATTAACGAGCCTTGCAATGAAACAGCAGCAGCACCTACTGGATGGCATGGATATACGGTTTTCATTTGAGGCAATGATGCTATTGAGAAACACCACAAGGTAAGAGTGTTCATTATGATGGGATTGGTTGGATTCAAGTGGACTTACCAAACGCCATACAGTGGCAGAGCCTCTTTCAGCGATACTATTATTATCAAGGCTGGACGTCAAGGAATGACATTGTATAGTACTGTGCTCTCCTGGGGAATTTTGGCCCGGAAACAGTGTGACTCAAGATGCGATGGCAAGGCCAATTTGAAAAGGCATCCGCTGTGCACACGGCCTCCATCCAAGTACGGCTATTGATTTCCTTGCCTACAGAGAGAAGGTGGATATCTCTTATGATGCCAATTTCAGGATCCAATGAGAGTATGGTACATATGGTGGCATACCTTGGCGCTGCAGGTTGATTATTGTATTGCCTTCGGATGGTGTTTTTGGTTGCAATTCCTTGTGATCACCATGGTTCAGGGCGTCGTGTGTCTTCCTTGCCAAGTCGTCCACAATGAGAGTTCTCAAGACGTCTTTACATTGCTTCTTTTTCGTATGGTGACAACAAAAGCGTGTGGATTGGGTTGCTTCTTATCTCACATTACATTTACTGTAGCTTGAATACGTTGGATGATGGTACCTCTGGCAGCAACAAGATACGGATCTCAAAGCAAGAAGGCTGTATGGTTGGCTCAATGGTATGCATGGTATTGGATCTACAAAGCGAAACCTGTTAATTAACCAACCTTATCATAAAACAGCAGCAAGACAATATGGGTGACATGGAGATACGGTTTTATTCGAGGCAATGATGCTATTGAGAAATACCACAAGGTAAGATGTTCATTGTGGGATTGGTTGGATTCAAGTGGACTTACCAAACACCATACAGTGGCAGATCCTCTTTCGGCGATGCTATTATTATCACGGCTGCACATCAAGGACATCATTGTACTGTACTTTCCTGTGGAGCTCTACATGTTGTGCCCGGGGACAGTGCGACTCATGTTGCGGCCTCAGGGATTTAAAAATGCATCCTCTGTTCGCACGGCTCCATCGTTTTACGGCTATTGATCTCCTTGCCTTTAGAGAGAAGATGGTATCTCTATTGATGCACTTCATCGCGTCGATCCACAGGAGAGTACCAGTACAATGATGTTTCTTTGGCTGTGCGCTTTTGTTATTACTATACATCCTGATGGCCTATTTGATTCCCAAGTCTGCGGATGATGATTTCGTGATTCAGGTATGTATGCCTCTCATGCTTTTTGGAGGCCTTTGCTGAAACGCCTACCATTATTATTTAGAGGGACCATTGCAGAGAGCTACTTGTCTTTTGGTGCTTTGGAGTTTACAAGATCACAGCTATGATTGCTAAGTATTGTTGGATGAGTTTGGACAATTGTTTATGGTGCATCTTTTATAGATGAATCATGTCAGCCATGGGGAAGGGTTTATGTCTTTGGTGGTGTCAGCCTTTTTTGCGTCTCGGGTGGTTGGTTACCAAGCAACGGGCGATTTCTCTGGAGAATGTCAGCCAATGAACGTCTTTTATGAGTGGATTGTATCGGCAACTAGCAACAGCATGCATACGATTGGTGCCATATCCACCTCCATCCCATCATCTGGTGCTTCCCATTACCTGCAATTTGGTGAACCTCTAGAAACAAAGGTCTGTTATCGATCGATCATGTCAGCAACAAGGAGCAGGTTTATACCTTTGGCGTCAGCAAGCTTTCGATCTTCTGGTGGTTCTGGTTATCGGCAATTCCTTTGATGAATCTCTACAACTATACGTGTCTTAGGGATGGATCATGTCATCAACAAGCAATGAAGGCCCGCGTTCAAATCTTTGATGGATGATTGGATGGACTTGACAAAAGCGCATGTATCTTTGACGAAAGAAGATGGATCAAAGCTATGGATGATATTGGAATGCTCGAGTCGATGCATGCAGCAGCTATTTTACAATCATGAATGAAGGATGTTTATGACAGCAGCAACCAAGAATACAACGACACAATTATCCCTGATGAGGACACACTAATGTCACCTACAAGAGGTCACCTTTGAAGCGGCAGGTGGGTTTATCAGTTTTCATCACTTCGACTAAGTACTCCAAGATGCTTGACCATTTATCAGCTCAATCCATCATGACAGCACTTCCCACGCCCACTCACATATAAACAAGGCTGTTGTCGCCAACACCATCATCCACCCTTTCTTTCTACTTTACGCATATCATCATCAATGGCCTTTGGTAAGTCTCAAGGATGGTCTTGATGCGATCAGCAAAATGAGGGTACTCATGATGCATTCATCTATGTAGCTCGCTTCATTGCTTTACCACTTGGTGTGCTCCTTGATGGATCCTTTGTGGTAGGTATGACCATCATCTTCGTTTGTACATTGATGTATGTTATTAAGACGATGCCCAGCCCGAGATGGGAAATTCAGGACTCCTTTGCAGGTGGCATAAGTACATGCGATTTCCTCGGTGACCCGGTCAACACTCAACATTTGATGCAACTAAGGTTTAGTGTCCCGATATTGTATACTCATAATGATTGACTAACTTTGCTTGTGTAGCCCTGAGAGATACCGTGTCATCTGGTGTGGAAAGCATGTGCATCGCAGAAGCTGCCTGCCGGCCGATCTATATGAAAGCCTTTACAAGAAAAGCATCTATGTTGATGTTCAACGCCTACGCTTGAATCCATTTATGGAATGATGGCCGTTGCTGAAGCTGTACGTAACCAATGTAATTTATTTGAAGGCATAGCTAATTC
Source organism: Lichtheimia ornata (assembly GCF_029851405.1). Taxonomy (NCBI): domain Eukaryota; kingdom Fungi; phylum Mucoromycota; class Mucoromycetes; order Mucorales; family Lichtheimiaceae; genus Lichtheimia; species Lichtheimia ornata. The sequence continues at coordinate 383,769 of NW_026695328.1, forward strand.
CCGCTACTAGGCAACAAGAGACGACATGGCTTTGAAAATTGCGGAGAAGCTTCTTACATACAGACATTCTTGACAACTTGTACGTGCAAGTTTAGACTAAGATGATTATGATGTTAACCTTACTTGCTGGTGTTTTAATTAGACAACAAGACATCTATGATCATTGTGGTTAAGGTGTGCTATCCAAATCGGGATCATGATACAGATCATATGTATTCGATCCTATCGTCAAGCATTGTGCCCGCTTTTTGAGAAGTACGGGAGATCAAGTGACGTTTCTTCCAGGAGAGGTTGAATTGCAAGCGATGTCAACACAATTGAATAGCCAAGGCCTGACCAATGGAAGATATAGATATTGTGCTGATGGCATTATCTCTGTTGATGACTTCTCTGGACTCGAGATCCTGCTTACAGAAGTATCCTCTGGTTTTGGAAACAGCGACACAAGCAAGATCAGTTTCGATCACTACAAAGTCTTGTTTGGCATGCTTTCAATGATTCGTACTTTGGCGCAAAGATACAACAAAGGGAGTTTGGATACGTTCAGAACATCGAAAATACACTTCCTTCATGCTCATTGTAACTTTTACTACACCATCCATCTAAGCTAAAATCCACAAGCAACAAGGAGAGAGGAACAAGCTAGCTAAGTCCAAGTTGATAATAAACAATGCTTCTAGCTACTATGCCATGGTCGTCTTCATGAATCGTAGTCGCTGTGTCCAAGAAAGAATGGGATCCTGCATGATTCCTTTTAGATTTCAATGAGATATGAGGAATCCACCATGTAATCATCATCTTGCTAAGAGAGAGGTAAACCATGCTTGTCTGTGTCATTGTCGTCACCGAATTCGTCATGAATCTCATCATAATTGTCACCGTCGTCTCCGTACATAAAAGAAAGCAAATCCTCAACAATCGCATAACCAAATCACCATCGATGCCATCTCGTTCATAGCACACAGGGGTACATAGTTACCCTCATCCATCCTTAGAACAAAAAAAAAAGAACGATCCCCATCTTACCAATCCCAAAGAGAAACCATCAACGTATCATGAGAATGGTGCGCATTCGGCATTGATGATGCCCAAAAGGTACAGGCTGGGAGTCGAACCCAAGGAGATGATGATGCCCAAAGTTGCATTACCTGACCAAGGACCTATTCGATAATAGCATCATCCATTGTTACTATAAACGTCTTTTTCATTGTCTTTCTTCACCGCACCAGACTTTTTTATATACACAAAGACGTTTGTTGTTGGTTGCTGAAAACCGAAAGCCATGGTATAGTGTAGTCGATTTGAAACAAAACGCCAAACGTGCCAAGCTCTTTGAGATCAGCCTTGCCGTCTATACAAGCTCACATGTCAATGGAACGAGTTCGGCTACCACATTGGGCTCTGAATGTACTTGTTGCACCAAGAAGGAAGAGCGGCATAACAACGAGCGAAGAGCGACAATATCACCTTGGCTACAACCACCCAATAGACTCCCTACCTAAGACTATTCCAATAAGAACATCTTTATAACACATTACCTTGCTGAATGAAGTGAATGGGAATGGTGATTGGGTTAAAAGGAGACAAAGAGAAGCTTTCTCAACCAACGAAGCCGTATTCAGCCTACTTAAATTTCCCCGCCCCAGCTGAGCAGCGTTGCCTACCAACAAGATTAATTTCCATGTAGGCGGCCGCTGCCTCTTGGTAGCTTCTTGATGATGCCCTCGATTTGTTATCGCGTCTTCGATTATCATTGATAGCGGGTTGTTTACAAGAATAATGAAGAAATGACGTGATTGTGTGTTACAGAGATGGTGACAATCATCAGTGCGCCGACAGCTTGGTGTCACCTGGCAACACCACTGTACATGGTATTGCACCATTTGCTCGATCAGTGGTGTGTGTATATTTTCACCCTTTAACAAGGCTACAATGCGGATGGCATTACAACGTGTCCTTCTTTCTTTCTAATCAAGCTAATGAAAGCACTTGGGTTGACGGCTGTGTTGCTCTCATGCGTGGCTGCTGTTTCTTTGGGTGCAGCAATTGATGATCCTACTACTACCCAGCAGCAGCCCAACATCATATTCATCTTTACTGATGATCAAGATGCTCGCCTTGACTCTTTGAATTACATGCTGAATGTTCAAAAGTACCTCGTTGAGCAAGGATCCGTGCACAAGAACCACTATGCCACAATTGCTGTATGCTGCCCTAGCCGAGTTGGCCTTTTGCGAGGTCAATACTCTCACAACACCAAGTAAGAATATACTACGTATTTTAATGGGTATTGTTGCATGATTCTAACAATCCACCATGGTGTACTATTAGCATCACTTCGGTAGCTCCCCCGCATGGTGGTTATGATAAGTTCAGTAGACTTGGATTAGGAGAAGATTATTTGCCATTGTGGATGCAAGAGGTACAGTATAAAGGATATAGGCAATCTCCTTCTCGATATTGCAAATTTGCTGACATGGTATTTCATTGGTAAATGTAGGCAGGCTACTCGACCCACTACATTGGTAAACTGATGAATGGATATAACATCTTTAATTATGATAGCCCAAAGCCTGCAGGGTAAGCCCAACTTAAAAAGACATTGCTGGCGTGTGATATACTCATGCTATTCTCATGGTCCCTGCTCCATTTCCCACAGCTTTGACTATCAAGGTATATGATGAAAAGTCCTCGTATCACACAACATGGGTAATAATGATCGTTTGATGTGTCAACATTACAGACCAACTGGTGGATCCTTTCACATACACCTATAATACGGCTGTCTTTTCGAAAAACGGCGAGCCACCAGTGTATTACAATGACACCTATCAAACAGACGTTATCCATGCCAAAGCACTTGCAGCTCTAAAAGCTCAAAGAGATGCTGAAAAGCCGTTCTTTTTGTGGGGTATGCTATTGCTATAGTATCATGATCAAAATCAGCAATGCCTTAACCATCATTGGCTTTTCCTTATAGTTGCACCTATGGCTCCTCATGGTCAATTCAAATTCGTCAATGGTGATCCCGAGAACATCGAAACAGAGCCTGCAGTCCCTGCTGCTCGGCATGCAAACCTCTTCAAGGACGTGAAAAGTACGTGGATGGCAGCAACTACCATGTAACTGAATAATCAAGTAGCCTAATATCGCACCACGATGATGATAGTTCCCCGCACTCCTCACTTTAATCCAATCAACCAGACAAAAACAGCCTCCTATTGGAAGCATTTGGAACATCTCACCGATGAAGAGGTTGATGCCTTGGATAACACTTATCGACGTCGTCTCCAAGCTCTGCAAGCAGTCGACGAAATGGTTGGATCGCTTTTTGAAGAATTGGAACAACAAGGGAAGCTTGACAACACTTACGTGTTTTACAGTGCTGATAATGGGTAAGCTTGGTACATGTACATTTAAAAAGCTATCATCAGATGCTTGATATGACTAGCGTGCTAACGATATACAAAAAGATATCACCTTGGGCAGCATCGTGCCTTTGCTGGGAAAACCACCAATATTGAAGAGGACATCAAGTGAGTACAAAGCTTTGGTATTGAGACATGCAATAACATTGACATCATTTACAAGCGTGCCGCTCATAATTCGTGGACCTGGTGTACCCAAGGGACACATCAATCATGTTGTCAGCTCACATACCGACTTAGCACCTACATTCCTTGCATTAGCCAAAGGCGATGCGTATATCCGAGATTGGGTTGATGGCGGTGTTATCCCGGTGATCCCCCAACTTCGAGACCATCCCAAGCCGGTATCCAAGGAAAGCTTTGTTGTGGAATTTTGGATGAATGGTTTTATGCAGTAAGTTGTATAGTAGGAGCTACAACCTTTTTAGCATTCATTAACACCTTATTCTTCTCCATAGAGAGTAAGTGGTTGAATAGACATGTCGTATCATGCTGTGTTTATCGAAATGTAACATGGCAACGTACCTTTTCAGGAATTACTCAGTAAGGGATACTACAAGCCCCAACACGTACAAGACTATACGTATCATATCGGAGGACTATAATTGTAAGTCTACATACATTGATAATGCCTGGTACTATGGTAACCAAGGACATTGTATTAGACAAATACAATGTATGGTGTACCGGTGAACATGAGTTGTACGACTTGTATGATGACCCATACGAATTGCACAATTTGTACGACTCTGGGCTGGTATCCATCCAGGTGATCGATCGATTGGATGCCTTGCTTGGTGTGCTCAAATCATGCCGAGGACACACTTGTCGTGATCCTTGGCGTGTGCTGCATCCTGACAACCCCAATGTGCAAACATTGGCAGACGCGTTACATATCAATGTGAGTATTCCATACACGTAACGAGCCATCCATCGCAAGATCTCACATCCACATGATATTTGAAAATGCTACTACTAGTATGACCTTTATTACCAGCGTTTTCGAAGAGTCACTTTTGGTGAATGCCTCGACTTTTACTCTGCTAAGAATGAGGATGAGTACATTATCACCAGCGTATCAAATGAGGCGGTGGGTACCTTTGAAACCATGGATAAAGGTGGACAACAGCAAGTAGTATTAACAGCGGCAGGTGCCACCCACCAATGTGAACAAGGTCCAAGTGATGCTGATTATGCATCGATGCCATCTGAAGAAGTGAGACGGCTCTTTGAACTTGTTCCACAGCCGTCAGAGCCTATTGGTCATTACGTCCCCAGCATTGAAGAGCTTAATGCGCGAGCTAGTCCTGTACCTGAAGAATTGACACAAAAGCGAGTTGACTGGTACAAGTATGGCTTTTACAACGCATACGGTAATTGAATTTGAACGTCCATTATATGTAATAAAAGAGGTGTTTGGATTCATCAGTGTCAAAGCAACCCCGGTGTATGATGTTAAGATTTCGAATCAGAGTTTTCCATACAAAGTCAATCTTTTGTTGTCAATGTAAACAACCCATCCAGTTTATTTGACGCAAATAGTGAAATCACTGCCATTGAGTATGTCATCTCCTTATGTTCATCCCTTGGCAGTTTCATGCAAGAAGAGCAAATTTGCCGAGAGGGGCAGTTACACAACCGTCTAATCCCGACGTCTATTGTCGCCCTTTTTTTTCCCAGTGTGCGTGTCTTTTACTCTCTTTCCTTTCCACCCCCCTCAACTCATCCGCATGTTACGATGAAAGTACCCGAGTCCAAAGACGTGGTAGACGACAAGCCCCAGTATATGATACAACTGCACGTGCTCGATAACGGCTTTGTGCTTGTCAACAATGACAACCAGGCACTGCTCATTCACTTTAATGGCTCTTTGACACGATTAGGTAAAAACAACTACTACATGCGTGAACGATGGGCGATAACGAATATGCTATAGAGAGTACGTGGGAACCACCGAAGGAAGCACATTCATATGAAGTATACGGTGTAGTGGGCCTTCTTGATGGCGTACGAGGTAGGATGACATGTACAAAAAAGGGAAAGATGAAGGATAGCTCACACGTTGATATGACAATATAGAAAAGTACCTTGTGGTGATTACACGGGCACGGATCCTTGGTCGTCTATTTGGATATCCAGTCTACGTGATCGAGCAGGTGGCATGCTTGGATTTGAATGCACGCTTGGCCAAAGAAAGATTGGATCAAAAGGTACGTTACCATTTACGACATCTCCGAAAACGACTTGCTAATGATGAGTATAATGCTGTAGATCCAACCTGTAAGGCGTGATAGTGATTCAGAAAGCGATGAGGATGAGGATGAGGATGATAATGGGACTACTCCTTCGGCAACCATTTTACCCAAGACATCAGTATCCAGTCCTACTACTTCTACAGCGTCATCACCAGCTACTGCCGTCAGCCCAACTATTACAGCATTAGAGGAAATCGCTGATCATGCGGGTGGTGGTGAAACACAACGTCCTGGATCGACACGTCCTTTTATGAATCGTTTTCGATGGTCATTGACTGGAAGCAGCAACAATATGAAAAAGAAAGATCAAGAAGAAAAGCCAACATCGCCTATACGTGCCAGCTCATCTCAAGATTTGTTCACTGCACTCGCCGTCAATGAAGACCTTGCTTTAGAGAAGCGAATCATCAAGCAAGTGACCGAACTTCTTAGCCGATCCATGTTTATATATGCCCCTGGATATGGTATGTGTGATGCGTGCTTGGCTATAAATCATAGCGACTGACTGATGAGCTTGGATTTAGATATCACCAACAGCTTCCAGCGAACATTTGAAATGCAACAACAACAGCATCAACATAATGAAGATAAGGACCCGATATGGAAAAAGGTTAGCGTTGGAGGCGTGGTGGGGATAGATCAGGATTGGATAATGACAATGGATGTGATGTAGGTCGACAAGCGCTTTTGGTGGAATGAGCATCTTTGTCATCGATTCAAATCATTAAGCGTAAGTTGTTGTTCCTCCTATAGATCACAATGCGTTACTAAGAATAGTTTGAAATATGTAGCTGGATGAATGGATTATGCCGATCATGCAAGGCACCATACAAATCGAGGAATGCGAGATCGAGGGTTATCAATTTGACTTTGTCTTGATCTCTAGGAGGAGTCGAGAACGAGCAGGTTGGTTGGCTATCATTACTACCTCAGCGAATTGGTTCTTAAACAAATGTATGTATCCAGGCATGCGTTACCAACGACGTGGTATCAATGAACAAGGAGAAGTTGCCAACTTTGTCGAAACCGAACAAGCTGTCATTTTTTATGTAAGCAATACCTATCATGTCATGGAAATCTGTAATTGACCTTTTACGCTTCACTGCTTTAGAGAGACAACATCCCACATATTGCATCCTTTGTGCAGACACGAGGATCGAGTAAGTGCATGGATACACAACAATAGTGAGAGGGTATGATTTACTTACCATCATTCTGCTACTACAAGTACCTCTTTTTTGGAGCCAATCACCTTACAGCCTTCATCCTGTGCCTGTACTGGAACGTAGCGAGGAGGAGAACAACTTGGCTTTCGAGCGTCACTTTACTGAACAAGAAAAGCTATATGGGCGACAAGTAGCCGTCAATCTTACTGAGTTATCGGGGCGAGAGGCGATCGTAGGATCTGAGTATCGTCGTCACGTGGAGCACTTGGCTGACCCAAATATAAAGTTGGTATATATTATCCATATCGAGGGATTGCGATGGCTTGGGACAAACGAGAGAGGACAAATGGAAGGCTGCTGATGAATTAACAACCGCGTTATGTTTGCTCTTATAGATATGTCGAGTTTGATTTTCATCGTGAGACCAAAGGCATGAGGTTCGAAAACATTAGCAAGTTGAGCACCAGCTTACGAAATGATCTCGCCAAGATTGCGTAAGTAGCATTTGCACAATAGCGTACGTATTCAATTACTGATAATGGCTATGTTGTCTTTTGTAGTCATTTTTGGCAGGCGGGTGAAAAGGTCGTTTATTGTAAGCAGAATGGCGTTTTCAGAACGGTAAGTTTTCCACTATCATTGTTTCTCAATTGGTTATTAATCCATATACCTCTTCCTTGCCTTGACTTGTAGAATTGTATGGATTGTTTGGATCGAACGAATGTTGTTCAGGTAAGGTGGTGATACGAGGGTTTGGCTATAGGGTTGGTATTAACAACTATCTGTAGAGCGCGTTTGCACGTGTTGTTTTGAACCAGCAGCTGATGCGATTTGGCATTTCCGAGTTTCCTGATGAGGGGATCCATTATTACGAGAGCTTTGAACGAATTTTCAATCATGGTATGTACATGTCTATCTTTGGAAAAAGATCCTTTCATTGGTGTTAATATGGCTTTTTTGTGTCATACATAGTATGGGCCAACAATGGCGATATGATTTCAAGGATGTATGCGGGGACAAGTGCTCTCAAGGGCGACTTTACACGGTAATATTACATTGGGGTTACGGACGTTCTTTTACCCTCTCTACATGCATGTTGATATACAAATGCGCACATGGCTGCACTTTTTTTATTTCAATAGCACAGGCAAACGCAACATTACAGGGATGATGAATGATGCATCCAACTCGCTGGCACGCATGTACCTGAATACTGTCAAGGATTTTTGGAGACAAGCGACAATTGACTACATCCTAGGTAAGGGACTTGAAGGATCTTGATGAGCTGGGTCAAAATGCAGGAGGTTCGGTTAAGGAGGAACAATTGTGGCATTGTACTTACGTTGCTGTTGTAGGTTACCACAAGATTGAGATCTTTCGCCATGTTCCCCAGAGCACCTTGATGTCAGCTGAACCAGGCATGGAGCGTCGGTGGGCCAAGATCCGAATGGATGCAAGTACGTTGTTATCATTTGCTTGAATCACGTGTACAAAAATGTGTTTGATTGACAATGCATGTACATGCACCATTGTTATAGTCGAGATTAGTAGTGCGATTGTGATTGCAGATGATGAGATAAGATTGGGAGGTTGGACCTTACTTTCACCCAATGAACCACAAAAGAGGTATGTAAACATCATATCCCACCACATTTACCACATACATGCATGTCTCACACCACAAACCACCATTCTAGACGAGCCAAGAAATTCGAGGAAAAGGTTGTTTTGCTTACGACCAAAGCCTTGTATGTTTGCAGCTACAACTATAAGCTCGAAAAGGTGGTCCAATTCAGGAGAATCGAGCTCCATATGCTTCTGGGAATTCAAACGGGCGAATACATCTTATCCTCGACAACACCTCAATCCCGAGACATTGAACAAAACTATGGCTTTCTCCTTTATTACGATGCGGACCATGAATTGACGAGGATGAATACTGGCAGTATCAGGAACCAGAATCTTGGCGATCTCAACATTGGCAATAGCCGTCGCAACAGCAGCAGCAGCAATCATCAAGAAAAAACATCATCCAACGCTGGCAGTGCACAAGAAGAAGAGGAGGGAGAGGAGGATCATGAAAATGACAGCAGCAGCGGTAGTGACAGCGATAAGGAAGAGGATGATGGACGCATGTTTTTGGCATTCAAGGCAGTGCGATACAATGTGCTTGGAGAACTTTCGGATGATCAACAAAGCTGTCGGAAACAAGTACAGGAGATTGCGTATCAAATTAGTAAAGCTTGTGGTCAGGAGAACGATCCACAGTTCCTGTACGACAAACCGATCATTAGGTTTGTATATGCCAGGATTCACTACTATGAATGGTATTAGGCTAATTCGACTTTTTTATAGCATCAGGCAGGCTGAGAATACTGATGGCATCTTCAAAAAGATGGGACTCAAGATCAAACATGCCATGTGGATGTAGAGAAGATTATTTATGGTAGCACGAGATATTGTTGTATTCAAGTTTGAGAGGGAAAAAAAGAAAGGTTTATTGTAAAGGCTGTATAACATGTCTTGTATGTAATGTGTGGCTGGGTATGGGTTGTTGTACTAAGTAACGGCAAGTATAAGAGATGAATAGATGAGATGTGACAATGACGGAGATGATGATGGTGATGATGGATGATGGTGCAGCAGGTATCATTAGAGGGAACAAAGGGATTCGAAACTATAAGGGAAAACTTGAATCATTGAGAGCTTGCACAAACATGTTTTGCACATAGCGTGACCAAAGACGTTGGCCTTCTCCGCCATCATCTGTGGCAATCATACGCTTGGCAAGATTATAATAGCTTGTGATGGTAAGGTCGTCAAGCTCATAAGCGTCACGAGAATTGTACTCAAACTCATAATTGAGAGGTGTTTCATCAATATCTGTTTCGAGTTCCTCCTCCCAACGGGTGATGTTTGCGTAGAATTGGTTGTACTCAAGCAGGGTACCATGTGGGCGTTTATCACTTCCATGGTGGCACTGGGCACGGTCATCATCATCATGGATCTCATACTTGTAGATTCGAATAGCAGGATAATAAACTGGCAATACTGATGGAGCCACTTGAACAGCTACAACGGGCATTTGGTTGAAATGTGCTGCGTGATGGTGATCGATAGGGTCGATGTCTTCATACATGTCACGTAACCAATTCACGTACTTGTTGATATTGCGAGAAGTGTGCACGTGGTCATCATCATCATCTTCATTGTTGGTGTTAATAGAAGAGAGATGGCTGAAATCATCATCGTCATCGTCATCATCTTCGGCATCTCTTGCATCCAGCATCAAAAAGTGATCCATGTTGAGATGGCCAAAGAAATGACCCATGAGCACATCAGGATAAGCAGCAGCGATACGAGTATAGCCACGGATGCATGATTTACGATAGTGTTTGGTGGTGGGTGGCACGTGGCCCATCACATAAACACGTACATGGGCAGCACGGGCACGTATCAATTCTCTCTCGAACCAAAGCAGCATGTCATGTGCAGGGGAACCGGGCGAGGAGCATTTCTTGACGGCATCATTTTTGTGGTAAAAGTACATTGTATTGAGTGACAAGACTCGTAAGCGTGGGCCAACATTCACGGCAAAATAGCCTCCTTGACGAAAAGTGGCACGTTGATCCGTTGGAATCCATGGCTGCCATAAACGGGAGAAAAATTGCAACAAGTCGGCTTCATCATCCCCGCTGCCCATGGTGTTATGGGGGTATACATCATTGTTTCCCAATGTAGGCACCACTGGGATATGGCGTGGGTCTCGTGCAGTGGGCCAAAAAGCACGTTGCATCATTTGTTGTACACGTTCATTGAGATGGTAGATGGCTTTGCGTTTACGTGGTCGATATTTCTTGTCCCAATCATGCCTTGAGTTATCACCGGTCCATACGACAAAGTCGATCTTGTCACGCCATTCACGACTAATGTAATCAAGCGTCTTTTCTGCCAACTCGATGGGTGAGTCACATTTTGCACCTGGTGTGCCTAATAATCCTGCAGATTGGGTAATGGCTGACTTTGACCCGAAACGATGGCAGTCGGTGTGCACATTGGAGCCTGCCATGTATTCTTCATCGATCTACAAGCATTTAAAGTTATACGAATGTCAGTGGGAAAATGCTCTATATTAAATGTGTGTATGTGTGTGTGTGTGTGTGTGTGTGGATCTACTACTTACGTGAAGATCAGTGATGTGAATAAAGTAGCCGTGGCGTTTAGGAGGATCAAAGATGGGATGTCGACGTCCAGTCCAAGAACGCCAGGACCAAGCAACCATTTGTTGCAGGGCTGATTGACCCCAGCTTGTGACATCTTGTTCATGATAGTCGATATCATTATCATCACCCAATGGTGGAGGAGACCAACAGGTGAGTAGAGAAAGTACACCAGCGAGCACCACAAAGTATAAGGTGTACAGCATCAAACAAGAGGAGAAAGAAGCGGTGTTCTTGTAAAGGCGGTCGGCGGGCAGCATTTGTTGTGTAAAAAAAAGTGCTTTGTTTCCTCTTTTAACCCAATTGTTTGTAAAACAACGTAAAAAGTTCAGCGTTTCAAGAAAAAAAGAGAGGAGATAGAACGATAAAGAGTATGGCTATGCTTTCCAAAGATTGTCTCTTTATACGGTTCGAATAAGAAAGGGGTTGAGAGATGAGCCGAAAGCGGGGCTGCATCCTCTCGACCACTCATCGACCCTCATGCGAGGCACGAATGGCTATCATTGGAGCTATGCATCAATTCATTACGCTTTCTCTCTCACTTTCTAGTTGCAACTTTTCCATCCGAAAACGCATTTTCGTTCTTTGGACGATGCATTATAGGGATCCTTGTTTGGATGATGCGTTTGAGTGATGATCGATATCCTACATTTGTGTGTGTGTGTGTATTGGCGACATTTGGGAAAAACAGAAAACGGACGCATATCATTACGTTTTTGTTGTTGTTCTTTGTGGGGCTCTCTCTCACCCACCCATCCACCCACACACTTGGTGCCTTTTAACATGAAGGATGAATCACCCCTTGTATAACGGAGGGGATAATGATGGTTGGATGTAAATGGTGTTTTCATAGGTTACAAATACGTTGCTATCCACACATATCCCATCGTGATCTCACGTGGGGTCTCTTTGTTTCTCAGTGGGGGGAAATGAGCCAAGCCAAAAGGGGGGTGGGTATGAAGTATCTCATGCGCAGGAAGTTAAAATTGATCCAATTCAGCTCCTTCTCTTCCCTCCTTCACACAACACACGATTACCCCACTCTTTACGCCATTGCTGTCTCTTCACTTTTACACCCCCTAAATGGTCAGTCCACGGAAGAAAACAGTAAACAACAATCAACATTGCCACGAATGAAGGGGAAAAAACAAGCCGACATTAGCAACACACGCATTCCTCTTTCTACAACTACGTTACGACTCTTTTTTGGGAAAGTGAACAGCAAGACCAATCATCATCTAGAAAGCAGCACAGGTGTCGGCATGAAGAATGGAGGTGTAGTAATCTATGCAAGAGGATACAGGTGTGTTTATTATCTTCAGGTGAATGATGGCGTGTTGGAAGGAAGGAACGGAGCCTTTTTTGATGCCGACACATTGTTACTCTCCAGGTCTCCCTCCTCCTTTGCATGTATCCCTTTTTTACCCTTGCCCCGAAGCAGCAGCAGCAGCAGCAGCAGCCAAGCCAAAAGCATTGTAGCAATCATGTATAATGCAGGTGTATGCCAAGCGTTTTGACAAATGCATCATAAAAGGTATGTATATATTGAAGAAGTTGTCATCATTCAATGTAACCATGGACAAACTGATAAATATCAGATGTCTTTTCATCGTTACGGTTCGAGTGGATGCTATTTGTGGGTATATGAGAGGAACTGGGCGATCCTGATGATGCAACGGTGGATGGCGCTGTCGAGAATCGATCAATGCTGGCAGGTGTGCTATCTTCAATGAGCCGTTTACGAGCCCATACAAGAACATGGTTTTGGAATGAGCGATACCGACGACACTCTTCAAGGATGCTCTCACAGATCCTATTGTATTCTTCTCTGCTCAAATGATACGCCGTCGCTAAGAAATCGCCATAGCTTTGGAGCTCGGCTTCCAGATGATTCATGATGGCGTTGCTAAGGTTACTGCTGCTCATGTAATGCGTTGAAACGACTTGATTATGGATATCGGTCATACCAGCAACCAAATGCAATTGTTCAGCCATATGCGACGCCCAAGTGACATCCACATCCAATACTTCTCGCATCACACGTGCAACTACATAGGCGAAAATGGGGTCAACATGATGACATGGCTCAAGCAAGACGCGATGAGGAGGATACAACATACATGGTCTTTGGAATTCATTTGTCAGTGGCCCTGCATTGCGGATAAAGTGCTCAGCGTCACGAAACTCAACATAGCCACCTGGTTTAAGAACACGCCGAATTTGGTGTAGTAATTGCTGTAGAAAGAAAAGTGAGCAAATAAAGAACAGCTTCAATGGATCTACGTATTACGTTATTACCCTTCGATCTCGTTGTGAGAAGCATGTAGAGACGTAGCTCATATGCACAAAGTCAAAGGTGGCATCATCGTATGGTAGACCTTCGAGCACATTGCCCTGAATAAAGTGGACGTTAGGCGGTTTAATATCGGAGGGATACATGGTATAGATATCAATCCCATAAAATTGTGCGTTTGGAAACTCGGATGCCATTTCCATTAGCCATGTGCCTGTCCCACAAGCAACATCAAGCACGCATGGTTGGACTTTATGATGTAGTCGCGGTTGTTGTAAAATGCTCCCGATTGGCGATGCATAATTGCCGCCAAATGCATGTTTGGATAAGAAATGCTGTAATTGATACGTCAGAGCCCTTTTTATATCTCCGGAATTGGATTTATACTCACCATGCTGATAAGCCGATCTTGCTCATGTTCACTATCGGGTAAGCAGTATTTACAGGTTATTGGCAGCGGACTATTCTCATTGCTGCAGGCATGCTGATGATGTTGGTCTGCTGAAGGTGGTGGTTGTGGTGACGTGGGTACCGATTGTAATCCGCTGCTGGCAGTTGTATCAATCTCTTGTTGTGATAATGATGTTGGTAGCGTTGGGAAATGAATAGGTGGTGTTGATAATCGAAGCGATGGATGACTAGAAGCTGATGATGAAAGGCCATTACCATCATGATGAGTATTTCTCTTTTGTGAAAAGGAAGCGTGTGAAGTAGATGGTGAAGAGGTTGTTGGGCTCGGGAAGGCTGATTGCACGCGGTGAAGTGCTCGCCTCACAAGACTATGATGGTCCGCGTCATGCTTTTTATGCTTGCGGGTGTCGGCTGGTTCAGAGTGTGAGTTACCCATAAATAACGGGCAAGAAGGGAAAATGGTCAATGTTACCGAATTCCAAAAATCCGATGCATCAAAAAGAATTGTGGATTTTCAACAAAGCCAAGCTTACATAGCGGGGGTTTCAGAACATTAACATCACGCGCTTTTTCCCCCCATCCTATAGCAACCCTTGACATCACCACCTACTATCACCACTACCCCTTGAATAAAGAACAATTCTATTACCCTCTTTTCTCTCTTTTCATCTTACTGCTAAAAACAATGCCTCCAAATCCGGATCTCCCTGTTAAACCTCTTGGTCGACGCTTCTCTCAATACTATGTGCCGATCCCTGTCTATATCGGTCTAGATGTAGAACCTGACCTTGAGCATGGAAAATGTGGATACGCTATCTCTGTACACGATGGCTCATATACAACCGATTACTACTCTGGCACATTTGAAATCGACTGCAAGGGTAAATGTAAGGAGCATTGTATGTTTGATGGTGTAAACAAGCTACTCGAGGTGGTGCGTGTATTTGCAATGGCTCAACATTACAAGATCCAAATTATTGCCATTTCTCGAAGTCTCAGCGAAGCTATCTATCACGCACAACCAGCTGAAGGCCCTAGTGCAGCAAGCATGTTTTGGCGTGAGCTCGATGCCATTCCTTTTCATGTAACTACGAATGCTGAAAGTTCAGATGAAAGGGCTTCTGCAGCTGTACGTAAAGCTGTCATGTGGTAAGGATCACTTTTTTGGGGGGAGTTGTTTATGCATCATGTCTCTTACAAAATGATGATTTAGGCTATCACCACAGTATCCTGGCAACCTGCCACGTGTCTCCGTTGGATACCGCCATGAAGTTGAAGGTATGTGAATATGAAATTGTCATTGCATTCCTTATCTCATGTACTGTTATCAGTGGATTTCAATGGATTGATTCGATTGGTTGATCTTATCGATTATAAAAGAACGGTTTGCAGTGACACATGGCGTGTAATAATGGATATGGTTACCCAATACAAGGATCGCAAGCTGCGACTCTGTTTCTTTAACTCGACTCCTCAAGGCGGTGGAGGTAAAGTGGCCTACAATTGCATACCATGCATTACAACAATCATGCTCACGTCAGCTGACAAAACAAATAGTGGCGTTGATGCGTCATGCTCTTCTTCGACTTTATCGCTTATTGGGTGTGGAGGTTCATTGTAAGCCAACTCGTAAACCTATAAATACCTACGACCATGCATGACTAATTTGTCAATAACAAGGGTATGTGGCGCGCCCCAAACCAGAGGTGTTTGACATTACCAAAAGAAAATTCCACAATGTGCTGCAAGGCGTCGCTCCACCTGATGTTCGGCTCAATGACAGGGACAAGCAAATATTTATCGATTGGTCAGACGACAATGCGGAGCGTTTCTGGCTCAAGCCGGGTGGCCCAATTGGGAATTCCGATGTCATTGTTATTGATGATCCACAACGTAAGCAATGCCATCAAGTGATCTCTTTATGTTGAAAGGCTAAAAAAAGTCCGCCCATCTAGTGGTTGGCGTGATCCCTCATATCAAGAAGCATGCACCAAAGACACGCATCATTTTCAGATCTCATATCGAAATGCGTGCAGATCTCATCCGAAAGTACCCTGATGGCCCACAAGCCGAGACTTGGAAGTAAGCATTTTTATCTTACCAATGAAGGGCAATGGCTGACAATGACATTGTATGATAGCTTTTTATGGCAGTTCATTCAGCAAGCAGATTTATTTGTGTCCCATCCAATGGAGAATTTTGTCCCTGATGTTGTGCCACGCCGAGATGTGGTTCAAATGCCTGCCACCACGGATGCCTTGGATGGTCTTAATAAGCGTATTGACGCTTGGTCAACAGAATACTATCAATCAGTGTTCAATCGTTGCTGCATGGATCAAGGATCCAATGAAGTCGATTGGAGCAGACCTTATATTGTTCAAGTAGCACGCTTTGATCCATCAAAGGGTATACCAGATGTACTTGAATCCTATCGCTTATTACGCCAAAAACTCGCTGATGCTGGTGTTGATGAATATGATGCTCCTCAGCTCGTTATTTGTAAGTCATATTACTATAGGTATTGCTATGGATGTTAACCCCTTTTTCTTATTACAGGTGGCCATGGCAGCATTGATGATCCTGATGGCACCTTGATCTACGAGGACACTTATCGAATCCTTCACAAGGCCGACTTTACGGACATTTGCCCCGATATCATTGTGGCACGTTTACCACCCTCTGATCAATTATTGGATATGGTTTTAAGCAATGCCAAGGTGGCACTTCAATTATCTCATCGTGAAGGATTTGAAGTCAAGGTCACAGAGGCATTGCACAAGGGCATCCCTATCGTTGCATACGAAGCAGGTGGCATCCCCTTACAGATTGTCAAGGACCATGATGGCTTTTTGCTTCCTATTGGTGATGTGGAAGGTGTAGCCGATCGTATGTTCCAACTCGTTACCAATCCACAGCTGCATCGTGATATGAGCAATCAGGCTAAGGCACTGGTCACCGAAGAATTCTTTACAGTGTGGAATGCCATTGGCTGGTTGCACTTGTGCCTCGAACTTACCAACGAGGTGGGACTTGATGGTGAAAGCAAGGGCATGGCTGATGAAGAAGGTACCCTCAAACGTAACTCTGGTCTCGGTAATAACGTAAAGGTCTCAGACCACTGGCGAAAGAAATACAAGTATGCCCCTTCTACCACCACTGCACCCCCTCGTGTTTAAATCCTATAACAACATTGTATACTAGAAAAAAAGGTTTACTAGAAAATAAATGATGGAGGGATGATATCGTTTCGAGATCTTTCATTGCAAATGACAAGGTCAATGTGACACGAAAACAATCTTCTGGAACCGTGCATGTCCTTCGGGATATCAAATGCAGTGCACAGACCATATTCTTGTTTGATGTACCGTCAGCAACTCCAAATTACATCTTTAAACGATTGCACGTATCCATGGCAACGACCATCACGTGGCAAGTAAACATGGATCAGCAGTAAAGAGTGTGACGCGTTGTCTACGCGCGTGTAAGGAAACAGTGTTTGTGCAACAAAGGCAACTGTTGGTCTCAACCAAAGTCAAATCGGTTTCCTTGGATCAAGACCATTGTCAATGTTGACCACTTGTGGGAGATGTGAACTAGTAAGTTAGAGTGGGAGATGTACAACTACTATGTTCCACTTGGTTGCTTTGATTCGTAGCATGCTCTTTATTTTGGACATCATTTGCTTTTGGGCATCTCAAGAGGTATGTTGGGTGTATTCTATCCCTTTTCTCATTCACTCATTGACTACTTTAGAATTGGCCAAGACTTGGCAAGCTTGCCATTGGGGATTGCGTGTTATGGAATCTTCCACCTTTGTCTTGTATTGTTCCCTCGCCTCAGTATGGTCTGGTATTCTCAGTGGCAAGGTGCACGCGTGGTTAAGGCTTCCATGTCGTAGGTGCGGTGCAGATGATCGCAAACTTGGCTGTCAGCTGGTTCATCGAAGAGGAAACGGATTCGTATCGATTCAATCGCTTCATACGGTGGGCTTTCAAGGACAATCAATGTGCAATATCCCGCCTGGTCAAACAAGCGACTTTGCCTCAGCTTGTCGAAGGAAGTTATACTTGTCGTTCGCTTGTACCCAGAGCTCTCTCACGGTTACGCTTGGTGGATGAGGTGTACGTTTGGCATTCTTTTTCTTTGCTCTGGTGTTTCATCTCCCCCTTGAGGTACCTCGATTGCTTGCCCTCGTTGCTGTATGTAGGATTGTTAGGTAATGTGGAGAACGGGGTATGTATAACGGAGCTCTGACACAAGGGTGATCATCCGTCAAGAGGGAAACGGTGATCCTTTCTTTGATACATTCAAGTCGTCAAGTCATTGGGAAAGTGGCAGCCTTGGATATTATTCGCTTTACTCATCTATGGTATCGGGTTGGCTGAAGCCCTTGGTTTATGATGGGTTGTAACAAGACGACGCGAACGATAACGATAACAACGGCCATGGCAAAGTAGCTAGAAGCATCGTTTACTATCCATTTGGACTTGGCTGGTTTATCCCCTTCATGCTTTGTAGATTATAGTAGCTTAGATGGAATAAAGGTGATTCTGTTATTGGTATTGTAAGAATAGATGTCTACTCTGATACAATAAAGAGTGGGTTGACCTTAAGAGAAAAAGTGATCTTCCATCGGATTTTCAGGACAAGCGTCCGAAAAGTACTTGTTACTACGTCAAAGATCGGCCAATAAGAGCCCCGTGCCTTCGCATTGTTCAAAAGCGGATGGTCACACAACACGTAAAACAATAAAATCATGACATTACACAATTGTCATCTTCTCGCATCCGTTTTTTTTTTTCTGCCGAAAGTTGGGCATGCAGCAATACAGTACTTGCCTTTTTTGGTAGAGATTCATACAAACTGTAAATCGACAACATACTGTTAAGAATCGGTGTAATATGCCATTTGAAACATGGACCTTAAGTTGAGCATCCTCCATCAGGCGTACAGCATAGAGAAACATAAAGGCACCTGGACCTCCACTCTTCATGTACGAAATACAGCGTCTTTCATCATATCAGACCTCAACCTCAAGCTGGTCACCAATGGACCTGGATCATAGCGGTAGATTGAAACGGCTAATAATCGGGTAAGTTGTAGTGTCGCACAAAGGCGGCCACAATCGCAGAGAAAGTGGGTGAAAGATCACACTTTTTGACAGATCGGGAAAGCTGCCAGAGGACGTGTTTGCATTTGCATTGAATAATGACCAAATGCAAAATCAAAGCCCGGTCGCTAATGTATATAAACGACCCCCCTATGGTTCACGTTCACATAATGTGTACGTTCCTTTACCACGACACGATGTCTTCTTCATCATTTTCCCCTCATCATTCCTTGCCCTTTCCTGATACCGGTTCTTCTGCTACATCAGAAGCCTGGATATCCGGTGACGTCAACACACCCGCTATTGTTCATGATCAAGCACCCCACTTGCATGCACATGACGTGTTGGGTATCGACCAGCTGTTTTCAATTCCACTATGGATGTTACCTACACCAGAAGATTATTCAATTGTCTATGATGTGATCTATGCGGTTCGTCATTTCTACATACCAGACGAGCCTTCGAATGCTGGTCTCATATCGCAAATGGTATCTCGGGCAATCACCTTTATCACGAACGATCCCTCTTCTCGTGATTATTACTATTGTCTTACAATTAACCAGCTACATGCGCACTATGCACAGTGGTCTGAATTGGGTAATATCCCTCTGGAAACAACAGCGACAGGAATAACAGCACCCGCATCATTGCTGTCAACGTCATCATCACCTTCGCGACCGCAAGATCGTGTGCATTCTCTACCCACAACCACACCAGAAGACCTTGAACGTTGTATTGTCACTCTCGTAGCCCAGCTTGTCAGCCAATCCTGCATACATCAAGGTGGCCTTGAGAATATCGACCTCGTATCCCAAGTGATACGCTGGGCTGTCAGCCGTGTTGCCGATGACGATTTTTTTCGTGAATATTACTTTAATCTTACCATCCAACAGCTATACCCTCATTCTACTTCATCGTATCATACCACTTCACCAGCAGCAGCAGAGATAGCAACACCCGCACCACCACTATCAGCTCCATCACCATCGCCACAACCACAGGAGACAGTGCACTCCCCAGCCACAGCTAACGAAGTATCCAGTAACGAAATCATACATAGGTTGACGTGTGATTATTGCCAAAGACATTTCTCAAGAAGGGATTCGTTGCAGCGCCACCTCTTGAATGCTTGTACCTACACCAGGGAGCAACACTCCTACGCACAACATGTCTTTGCAATCGGCCAATGATATCATAGTCTATCCCAACCATACCCTATGCCACCATCATTATCGTTGGATCTCTTTTTTTCGTATTTCTCATTATGCCTTCTCTTTTGTCATGATTTCTTGCAGCCACTTGATTGTATTATGGATATTACTTATCATCCTATATGGGAGAAGCATCATACGCCTATGCATAAAAGTTGATCTGGACATTGAAACACTGGTATATGATTAGACGTCAAGTCAATGAAAATGCACCTTGTTGTCCATACAGCACCAGTCGATATAGCCTTAAGGGAAGCGGACTGTGCTATCACACAACTTCATTTATAGTAGGGGAAGTGCTTACAGTAGTGTATTATCTGCTAGGGATCATTTCATTGAATCAGGCAAGAACAAGTGAATGGCATTAGGAAATGACATTTGTTGGGGATATGAATACTTAAAGCGGTTAATGGAATTGGGGCATCTTGTTGACTCTTGGCTGGGGTTCCAAGTTATCATCCCCGTGAGCGTGTGGTGCGGGAGTATGTGTGATACACAAGCACTGACGCAAAAATGGAATAATGAGAGTAGTGATGATGAGAACACCCCAAAAGAAAAAAGGTTGGAAGAGTATATGTCGACGACAAGCTTCTCACTTTTGCGTGATATCATTGCACTGAAATTAGCGCTGCTACATGGAAACGTGAAGGCTTTCATAAGTATCGTAACACCCACATTTTCTCAACAATGGCGTGCATGCATACTGTTCTATGTTGCAATGCAATACGGGTTGTAATCAAAGGCCGATATGGCAGCGGCTCCTTTGGGCGATGCACGGATACTGTGTTTCAGACTTGGATGGTGTCTCGAAATGGGAAACTACCCATGGCAACATACCTTGAAACAGTAGCTATTAGTGAAGAGATGTCATTTACGGGCTTGTCATGGCAACGCTTGCGTAGCCAAGGCAACTGTTGGACTCAACCAAAGCCAACTCACTAATGTGCAGTTTTCATCTATATAGCCAAACAAGCGGCTTTGCTTCAGCATGTCAAAGGATGCTGCTATTTTGGTTCACTTGTACCCAGTGTTCTCTCTGTCTCACACGTTTACACTTGGTGGATGAGGTGTACGTTTGGCATTCTTTTTCTCTTCGCTGGTGTTTCCCCCACCTCTCTCTCTCTCTCTCTCTCTCGACTTGAGGAACCATCGGCTACATGTTGTCATTGTTGTATATGGGATCGTTGGGCAATGTGGAGAAGAAGATACGTGTAAAGGAGCTCCTGACCCAAGGTGATCGTCGCTCAAGAGGAGAGCATTATTACTTTCTTTGCGCATACGAACTGTCAAACCATTGGGTAAATGATAGCATTATTGGATCTTATTCATTTTATTCATCATTGTGTTATATTAATAGACACCGGGCATAACCTCCTCGTTGATCACATCTAGGAACCATCTTCACAAAGGGCGAAGCATTGACATCACTTGGTTTGTTGTCAGGTGTCAAATAAACCACTTTAAAGAAGCACATCATCGTTTACAATCTCACTCTTGTTGTAGCTGAACACATCAAGTAGATGATTTAATGGATAATGGATAAAATGGGAAGCGACGAAAAGATGAAAACTTCAATGCATACCTACTAGCGTAGGCCTTGGGCAAGTGTTCGCTTGTGTCAGTCGGGTGTCACCAACACACCTCTTCTCTCCAGACTTCTTCACTACCCCGCTCTCCCTCATCGATGGCCAACAGAGGTACCTCTAGAGTTCACGCGAACGGCATAAACAACAAGCTCATGCAACACGAAATAACAATAGTGACGAGCGACGACTTCGATCGCGTATTCGCATGTCTACGCAATAGTGGTGATCAAGACAATGTAAGCGCCTTTGCAAGATGTCTCCAACATGAGCACCAACCCGTATACCTTTTTCTTTCACCTATAGACGATTGCGCCATTGCAAAAGCCTACAGTCGAACAGCTTAGGAATGAGCTCGAACTAGAATTCTTGACGCCTGAACGCACGTTCCCAACATCGTGGCTCGCCAAGTGTCAAGAGTAAGTGTCCCTTTCTCTCTCTCTCGCTTCGTTTTAGTCTTACAGGTCTTCATAATAGACATTGGCATGAATCAGCGGATTTCCCATCATTTGCAAATGCACAGCTATCAAAACCACATACGGCCATACAAGTAGCAAGACGAGGATATGATGGTGATATACGTGGTTACCGAGAATCCATCATCCAAGATGCCAATCTCAGCGCCTCCAATTCCACCAGCTTCAGTCGTCCCTTTGGTGCCACTCGCGATTTTGTGAGAGGAAATGCTGTCCAGTATCCATTCGCACCTGGTGGTCTTGAAGCCGAAGTTGTGGATGAAGAGATTGAGGAAATCAACATTGATCTCGACTTTTTGCAGGATGGTAAAGTATGCCTTTAGTTGAACGATGCATGATACAGCGTGTATTGAAAAGCCATTCATTGTAGATTTGCCAGCTGTGGCTCCTGGATTGGATAGAGGATTGGTGTTTGAAGGTAAGCGGCGTTAAGGATCATGTAATACATGCAATCTTACATTCCTGCACAAAGGCGATGATCAAGCACAAATCAAGGAACCATCATCATCATCATCAACTGCTACTCCTTCTGTATTCAACTTGGATGATGTCCTCAAGCCTTCTGAGACCTTTGACTTTTTGGATGTGAAGACAACCGAGAAAGTGGATACAACACCTACAACAGAACCTACGACTCAACAAGGTAAGATGAGTGGGGTTGGGGATGGCGATGTATCAGGGCAACGAGGTTGACAGGTTATATGGTAGATGCTGCTGAAAAGGAAGAAGTGGATGAACTCTTACCACAACAAGCACCTCGTCCAGCTGTGGAATCAATGCCCAAGCTCAAGACTGTCAATGAAACGCATCGTCGTCGTGAATGGGCACATGAGATCAACGTTAACCAGCCGTTTGACAACTTTCATGACCTGGTGCCTGAAATGGCAAAGGAGGTAATGTGGATTAAAAAAAAGCTCATCACGTGATTGCATTCGCCAACACTTTATGCTCTACTAGTTTTCATTTGAACTTGATCCATTCCAGAAGCATGCCGTGTATCATTTGGAAATGGGTGATTCGGTCTTTGTTGCAGCTCACACCTCGGCTGGTAAAACGGTTGTCGCTGATTACGCTATCGCATTAGCTTCCAAACACATGACCAAGTAAGTGTCGTTGGCATCCTATCAACGATCAAATCCATATTCACAGTCGTCTACCTACCTATAGAGCTATCTACACCTCGCCCATCAAAGCTTTATCGAATCAAAAGTTCCGCGACTTTAAGCACACCTTTGGTGATGATGTTGGTATCCTTACAGGCGATGTTCAAATTCGACCTGAAGCCAGCTGTTTGGTTATGACTACTGAGATTCTACGAAGCATGTTGTATCGTGGTGCCGATTTGATTCGTGATGTGGAGTTTGTCATTTTCGATGAAGTTCACTATGTCAACGATATTGAGGTATGGCTATCGACAAGAGGAAGCCGCTTCACAAGATATTCATGCATTTGTTTTTAGCGTGGTGTTGTATGGGAAGAGGTGATCATTATGCTTCCAGCCCACGTCAACATTATTTTGCTGTCTGCGACCGTACCCAATACTCGAGAATTTGCGGACTGGGTGGGGTAAGTGGGATCAAACAACCAGTAGGCTGACAAAAGGAGGCTGATCCTTTCTTCCTTTTAGACGTACAAAGAAGAAAGACATTTACGTCATTAGCACGCTCAAGCGTCCAGTGCCCCTCGAACATCATCTATATGCTGGCAAGGACTTGTTCAAAATTGTTGGTGCAAATGAAAAGAAACTCAACGGCACAGCGTAAGTGATTCCAACAAGGTGATGATGTTTTGGTTCTCACACAAACGTATTCTCTAGCTACAAGCAAGCAAGTGACGCTATCACCAAGCGTAAAGAACAACAAGAAAAGACTGCTGCTGCTACTCGTGGAGGACGTGGAGGACGTGGTGGTGCAGTTGCTCGAGGATCTCATAAGCCTATTGGACGTAGTTATCAAGCTGTCATGCAAACGGTAAGTAGTTGGATATTCAGGCCCATGTTGTCACATGGCTAATTGCAATTTTCATGGATAATGTAGGATCGCAACTTGTTTGTTCACTTGATCGGCCTTTTGAACAAGAAGCAATTGTTACCTGTGGTCATTTTCACCTTTTCCAAGAAGCGTTGCGAGGAATATGCAAGCAGCTTATCCAAAACCGACTTGTGTACCAGCTTGGAAAAGAGCGAGATCCATGTATTTATTGAAAGAAGCTTGGTTCGATTACGTGGTACCGACAAGGAGCTGCCACAAATCCTACGCATGCGTGAACTACTTTGTCGAGGTATTGCGGTGCATCATGGTGGCCTGTTGCCTATCATCAAAGAAATCGTTGAAATCTTGTTCGCACGAGGCTTGGTCAAGGTTTTATTTGCTACCGAAACATTTGCTATGGTAAGGGTATCTTGGATTGGGTTGCTTTAATAGAGACTAAGATGTGATATTGCTTAGGGCGTCAACATGCCTGCTCGTAGTGTTGTCTTTTCAGGTTTAAGGAAGCATGATGGTCGTGGATTCAGAGATCTTTTACCTGGTAAGTGACTTTGCTAAAAGAAAAGGTCAACAAGGATACTCATTTGGGATTATGTGGTGATTAGGTGAATATACCCAAATGTCGGGTCGTGCAGGACGACGTGGTCTCGATAGCACTGGTATGGTGATTATTGCTTGTAGTGGTGATGAGCCCCCTGAAGCAGCAAGACTTTCAACCATGATCCTTGGTCGACCTACCAAACTCGAGTCGCAATTCCGTTTGACGTACAATATGATTCTCAATCTTTTACGTGTCGAGGCGCTCAAGGTCGAGGAAATGATTAAGCGCAGCTTTTCCGAGAATAGCACCCAAAAGTTGCTCCCAGATACGAAGCGTCTTGTGGATGAAAACGAGCAACGCAAATTGGCGCTACGACAACTTGATTGTACGATTTGTGGACCTGATTTGGAGCAATTCTACGACGTGTGTGGTGAAGTGATCACCTTGAACCGCAACATGATGCTGCAATACATTTCAAAATCGCCCGCTGGTAATCGTGCCTTGACAGCTGGTCGCATCGTTATTGTCAACAACAATGTAGGTTTCAATCTTGCGTACATTCATGCATCTCTTATTCACACACTCGCTCTAGGTTTATCGAAATACCCCTGCTGTCATTCTCAAACCAGTACCTGTATCCACTGCTGCTGCTGCAACTACCCAAAAGACATTCTATTGCTTGTTGTTGGTACCCAAGGATCTTGATACAAAAATGCAAGGATCAGGTATGTCGTTTTCAAATGGATTTATATCTTTGAGGAGCTAACCATGCTCTAGATGAGATCGCACCTTTACCAGTGACCATGTTGAATGTGCCTGAAAGTACAGAAAGCAAGACTGAAGTTGTCTCTATTGGCGTATCAGACTTTTTGATGGTGTCCAAATCGAGCATCAAGGTATGTAGGCGTGTGTGTATGGATAAAATAAGCGATACATGGTTCTCAACGAACGCTTTTATTAGTTGGATGTGGATGCTGTTATGACAGGACGAGATGCAATGGAGCTAACACGCGTGAAACAAGAGCTGGAGAAGGCTGCTGAAGATACTCAGAAGTCTACTCTTCTTGAATATGATTGGCAAAAGATTAAGGATATCGAGTTCCAAGAAATGTTGCGTAACAAGGTGGCGCACATGAAACGACTACGTACGGATTTCCAATGCACCAAATGCCCTGATCTTAACGAGCATGTAAGTATGCCTGTGCCACCCTTTTTTCGCTAATATTAACCTCTTCATATTATAGTATGCATTGGTACATGCTCACAAGAGGATCTCGAGCCAAATTGATATGCTCAAGCTTACGATTTCGGATCAAAACCTTGAATTGTTGCCAGACTATCATCAACGTATCGAAGTTCTCAGGCAGATGCACTATATTGATGAGCAGGGTACAGTGCAGCTCAAGGGTCGTGTTGCATGCGAGATCAACTCGGCGGATGAATTATTGCTTACTGAATTGGTGCTTGACAATGTGTTTGCCGACTACGAGCCAGCTGAAGTGGTGGCCATTTTATCTGCATTTGTGTTCCAGGAGCGCAATGCAAGTGAGCCACGCCTTACACCCAAACTTACCAAGGCCAAGGAGACTGTTCTCACATATGCACGCAAGGTGGCTCAAGTACAGGTGGACTGTGGTCTGCCATTGTCGATTGAAGATTATGTCAACAGCTTGCACTTTGGTCTAGTCGAGGTCGTCTATGAATGGGCACGTGGATTGGTAAGTAATTGTTGTCATACTTGATGGCTGTTCTTTTCTTGATATGCTGACCTACTGTTTGTAGCCTTTCAAACACATCACAGATTTGACGGACGTTCTGGAAGGATCCATTGTTCGTTGTATTAGTCGCTTGGATGAAACTACACGTGAAGTGATGAGTGCGGCACGTATGGTTGGTGACACCAGCCTGTACAAAAAGATGGAAGAGGCTGAACAAGAAATCAAGCGTGATATTGTCTTTGCTGCAAGCTTGGTAAGTTAACCCTCATCGAAGTTTAGGTAGAGATGTGATGATCGCTAACATTATGATTCTAGTACTTTTAGAGTGTTCAATCAAATGTACATTTCGCGCCGATTATCATCATCAATAAAGCAACCATGTATCTTGCAAGATCAAACTCACAAAAAAAGGATGCGTATCTTATCACAATTGAGCTATACTCAGGCCTTTTCCCTTCCTCTCTTTTTCCTTCACCACAGCATTCACAAGCAGACATAGCTTTCATTTGTATTCAATACACATCTTTCTACAATGCAATGTATGAAGTGCAGCACACACGACCAGGTTCAACGAATTGCTTTAATAGGAGATACATTTGACTTGGATTGACTTGGAAAGTCTCTATCCTTTGGGTTGCATTGTGTATAGGTGGATGGATCGAGGATAGTGCATAGCGAGTCAATAACACGGAGTTGGATGATCAGCGGCATACACAGTTTGCAGGTCGCACAAAATGACAGTAGCTGTATCTAAAGTACGATAATCGTTCAAGGATCATATCATCAACCTTAAGGCTCTTCTTCCACACGTCGTAAATATCCCATTCCTTTCATCCCATGTATCCGTATTCATATGTTTGCAAATTCGTATGCATTAAAGCAAGTTGATACACGTACATAATGCTGCTCTAAATAATGGCTATCTGCTGTTCACGTGAAAAAAGGCTACAAGGCAGGGTTGTTGCATGAACACTGTTGAAGGCAATGGAGTAAAGACCTGCTGATAGCAACTGCTGGAATGAACGCTGATACGTTTGGTTGTGGCAGAGAAGTGTGCAGAGTGCAAGAGCATGTGCTGAAGTAGAGTGACAAGGTTGCGAATGCTGTCTGAACCAATGGAGTAAAGGCCTTGCTAATAGCAACTGTTGGAATGCATGCTGTTGCATTTGATCGTGGCAGAGGAGTGTGCAAGAGCGTGTGTTGTAGAAGAGTGACAAGAAGGCTGTGTACACGCCATGTACTTGCTATTGAGTCAAAGACAATCGGATCAAGAGTGTTGTAGGATTGACATGAAGGGTTGAAGCAGGACAATCGTTCGTAGGTGGTAGTCGTATACTTCAATGGGCCAGCAATTGAGAATGGGAGGAAGAGGGAATAAAGTGGGAGTGGAAGTGGAAAAGTAAATCGGTCGGACTCCTCTTGTATAAATGCATGAACACTGTACATCAATCCTTGATATTGAGATTGCCCCTCCAGAACCTGAAACCTTCACACAAGATGCTCCTGGGCATGCTGATCAACACGGTCTTAAAAAAGACATCATGTTCATTTAAAAATATTGAATGGGAGGGTACAATGTGGGATTTACTATGGAGATCCGAAAGCATGTCAGCGCCGGATTCATGATTTATCGAAACAGTATGTATTACCTTGGGATTCCTCATTTCGAACATGAAACTTTGTCAGAAGGTTCGCTGGGACATGCTGATTAACTTCATTCATTTAAAAACCATACACTTCATTAAGAATGTCTTGAATGCGGGAGAGTCCAAATGGTGGATAACGGGTACAAAAGAGAGGACGGCCCACCGCCCCGAAGTTGCCTGTTTCCAACTTGAAAATTGGTCAGAAGGGTGCTCTCGAGCATGCTGATAAACTTTTTTCTAATAAAAACTTCGCGCTTCATTTGAAAATTTGGAATGGGAGCGTCCCAAAGTTTGAAAGACGAAGACATTCGCAGGGTCTGTCTTTCAAGAATTTCATGTTTGCTGTTCCAGCGTAGCTCAGCCAAATCAGCACGGATCCAGAAAGTTGAATGATGGGAATGTTGGGCTGGAGCAGGAGAATCGTTCCTATGCAACGTATTTGGCAACAAAGACGAATTGGAGGAAGTGGCTGTTAGCTGGCAGTTTATGAGCTATTATCATAAAGTATGCATTATCATGCATTGATCTGTTCCAGTACTACCCAATGAAAGGTAAGCTACACAAAGAAGTCCCTCTGCATC
Organism: Lichtheimia ornata; assembly: GCF_029851405.1. Taxonomy (NCBI): domain Eukaryota; kingdom Fungi; phylum Mucoromycota; class Mucoromycetes; order Mucorales; family Lichtheimiaceae; genus Lichtheimia; species Lichtheimia ornata. The sequence continues at coordinate 412,396 of NW_026695328.1, forward strand.
TTTTGTTTCGTTAGGGTCCAGCACACAATGAACAAAGACCACTCTTCATATAGCACCACGCTTACAGCATAGTAAAAACATAAAGTTGCCTGTATCTCCGAACTTTACAATGAAACGTGGGGTTTTGGCAGAGCAATGTGCTTCGCTTGGCCAACTGCACCTTGGGTGAAAGTTTCACGATCAAGCTTGCCAATCCCAGATTTCGCAATGTCACCACCAGCCAAACTGATCCGGGGGTCGACCTCTTTCGACGACGACGACCAAAAAATATTTTTGGGCTGTTTGCGACATTGGACGCAAAACTTTCACACAAGGTGCTGTTGGCCGCTTGAGCGAGACATTGCTCTAATCAAAACCCCACGTTTCATTGTAAAGTTTGGAGGTACAGGCGTCTTTATGTTTGTAAGATGCTATATGAGAAGTGGTCTTTAGTTCATTGTCAAGTAGCTAGACTTTGGAGAGCCAAAGATGCAGAAGGACCTTTGGGTAACTCAGCTAAAAAGTCAGGACTTCAGGGACAATGCACGATAGGTACGCAACCCTCACTTTCATGTCACATTGGCAGCTAATAGCCACCTTTTGTGCATTCCCAACTTTTGTGCATTCTATTGTAGGTGGACGATGCTCCTGCTCTAGACATTCATTTCCATGATTAAAGTAGGTTAATCCGAGCTGATTTGGTTGAGTTATGCTTGCACAAGATTACATCGGTTGAGCTACATCGAGCGTGCTTTATGTCCAGAGTGATGTAATCTCTCTTTGACCGCAGCTCAGTCAAATCAGCTCGGATCAACCTACTTTAATCATGGAAATGAATGTCTAGAGCAGAGGCATCGTTCCCATGCAGTGGATCTCGCAACAATGATGATTGGATAAAAGTGGCCGTTAGCTAGCAATACATGCCTGTTCTTAGATGATCCATAAAGTAATCATACATTGACCCTTCCATTCATGCAAACGCGTAGCTGTGTTACTCAACGCGACCCCTCTGCATCTTTTGCTCTGTCAGGGTCTAGCTACTTTATATTAAACAGCACCACTTCATATAGCATCACGCTTACAAACATAAGGGTGGCGCTCAGAGCCCAAACTTTACAATGAAACGTGGTTTTTTATTAGAGCAATGGGCTCGGCTTGGCCAACAGCACCTTGTGTGAAAGTGTCGCGTTCAATGTCGCAACTAGCCCAAAAAATATTTTTTGGTCGTCGTCGTCGAAGAGGTCGACCCCCAGATCCAGTTTGGCTGGTAGCGACATTGCGAAATCTGGGATTGGCAAGCTTGATCGTGAAACTGGCACCCAAGGTGCAGTTGGGCAAGCCGAGCACATTGCTCTATTCAAAACCCCACGTTTCATTGTAAAGTTCGGAGATACAGGCACCTTTATGTTTGTAAGCGTGATGCTATATGAAGAGTGGTCTTTGTTCATTGTGAAGTAACTGGACCCTGGCAGAGCAAAAGATGCAGAGGGACCTCTTTGTGTAACTCAGCTACTTTGCATGACTGGAAGGATGGAAGGATGATACTGTATACTATTGACAATAACCCATACATTGCGAGCTAACAGCAATTTCCTCACAATCAGCACTGTTGCCCACTCTATTACATGTGAGCGATTCTCCTCCTCTAGACATTCATTTCCATGATTCAATTATCTTGATCCGAGCTGATTTGGCTGAGCTACGGTCAAAGAGGGATTACATCGATCCACACATCAGCATACATTCGAATGTCTCAGCTGATTAATCCTTGTTCGACCGTAACTCAACCAAATCAGCTCGGATCAAGCTACTTGAATCATGGAAATGATTGTCTAGAGCAAGAGAATCGTTCCCATGCAGTGGATCTCGCAACAATGATGATTGGATAAAAGTGGCTATCAGCTGTCAATGTATGACATGAAAATGAGGGTTGCGTACCTGTCATGCATGGTCCCTGAAGTCCAAACTTTTTAACCCAGTAACATAAACACGTCCTCTGCATCTTTTGCTCTGCCAGGGTCCACCTACTTCACAATGAACAAAGACCACTTCTCATATAGCATCACGCTTACAAACATAAAGGTGCCTGTATCTCCAAACTTTACAATGAAACGTGGGGTTTTGATTAGAGCAATGCTCGGCTTGGCCAATACCAGCACTATAGGAAAGTTTCGTCAATGTCGCACAGCCCAAAATATTTTTTAAATGTCACACGAAAAGAGATTTATATGCCCCGGATCCAGTTTTACGGGTGGCGCATTGGCAAATCCGATTGCCCACGATAACTTCTGTACTTGACACAAGATTCCTTGTCTCCGACGGCACACGCGTGTTGGTCCATTAAAGATCACAACGATTGTAAAGTCGGGATGGCAGAGCCTTTTGTTGTTTTACATACATGTGCGGGTGATGCCAGCGAGAAGGGCTCGTATTGAAGGCGTATCGTAGTATGATTATAATAGAGCAAAGATGCAGAGGGCGTGTTGTGTAACTCGAGTCATTCAGCACAGGCGATGCATGATTCTTGTACGCTATTTAGGAATAGTTCAAAATGCCAGCTAATAACCTTAGTCCTCCCATTCACCTTTGTTACCCGATCCAATGCATACGAACGATTGTCCTGCTCCAGCCCAGCATGCCCATCATTCAACTTTCTTGATCCGAGGGGATTTGGGTGAGTTACGCTCAAACACAAAACATCATCCAATTTCACAAAAATCATTTTGCAAAGTTATTTGTAAACGGATACTTGATAGCCCATTCCTCCCATTCACCTTTGTTGCCCAGCCCAATGCATGTAACGATTCCCCTGCTCCAACCCAGCATCTCCATCCTTCAACTTCCTTGATCCGAGGGGATTTGATTGAGCAATGCACACACAAAGAAACATCATCCAACACAAAGAAGTCTACTAATTTCCAGCTCTTCCGCTCCCCACTTTGGCTCTTCCTCCCATTCCTCACTGTTTCCGTCCATTAAAGTGCTGCCACCATCTCAAACGATTGTCCTGCTTCAGATCATCATGTCAAGCCTACGATTGTCTTTGATCCCAACTACTTCGACTGAATGGCACGTTGATGGCGTGTGCGGACTTCACAACACCCTCGTTCCTTTGGACACTTCACCTTCTCTTGTGCATCCTCGACGACAATCAAACGCGTTCATCCAGCAGTTGCAAGCAGCAAGGTCGTTACTTCATTATCTCAAACAGTGCTCACAACCTTGTCACCTTGCTACAACACACGCTCTTGCACACTCCTTTTCCCGATCAAACGTAATAGCAGTCGTTGTCAACAAGGTCTTGTCTTTGTCTCAGACGACGTTCTCTACTTGCAATCTTTTTACGTGAACAGCAGACAGCCGTTGTTTAGAAGCAGCTTTGTTTACGTGTAGCAACTTGCTTTGATACACATGGATTCCAATGGATGATGCCATATCACCTATCAACTATTCTGCGCCATACAAGCATTCTTCTCCTGATTGAGCAGCTATACACAATGACAAACGAAGTGGTTGACCCAACAGCCGGATGGAAAAGGAAGGATGCCAGCAAACAATTCTTTCTATCAACATGTTGGACTTGCAATGGTTATGAATGGATGGATGGATGCAGCCAAGCACTGTGATAGGTGACCCTGAAATGTCGCTAGCAGGAAGGATGGATCATGTTACGTGATTACAGTTGAGGATGATGATGGATTGAATGGCATGGATCAGAAAGCTTCGATATTTGACGAAAGGCGGTTTGCTGCCATGGATGATATTGGGATATCGGAATCAAGGCACGCACAACAATTAGTTTGCAATAATGATTGAAGATGCTTATGACGGCGGCAACCAAGGGATACAATGATACAACAATGATACAACAACGATGCCCGCTGATTCCTTGTGATCGACTTGGTTGGTTTGTGGAATGAAAGGGAGGAAGGATTTCGAAGGTGGAGAACGAGATTGGATCATCTACATCATTGTATCGAGATACCTTATTCCTTTGTCACACTACATTCGTTGAAGCTTCTTTGTTCGTACGCTGATAGACGATAGGCAGTGGCATTTCTCAGCGGGCTGTATAGGTTTAAATAGACGCGTTTGTTTTCAAATACAATAAACCCATAGTAATGGTACCCAACAATAGTCCCTCGCGCTTGATTGTAAAATTGTGAGATATTGACGTCTTTATTTCTACTATGCTTCAATCGTGATGCTAAATGGAAGATGTCTTTGTTTATTGTGAAGTAGCTAAAGATGCAGGACGACTTGTTTGTGCAGCTTAAGCCAAGAGTGTCGAATCTCTTTTACTATTTGCTTGTCGCTGGCATCTTGATAAGCATGTCCAGATATATGAGTGCTCTTGTATTAGCATTTTGGTATTGAAGGTGTGGTATATCCTTTTGATCCAACATAGCTTGTTAAACAGTAATGGATCAACATGCACCGATATAGAAGGTGCAGTGGTACACGGCGTCGCTGTTAGCTGCACGTCTCTCCGCATCGGCGTCGGCATGATAGCTTCGTGCCACATTAGGAGGTGTCAGTTTGCATGATTGTCATTGACAACACAATTTTACTTCCCCTTCTACTTGCCCACATGTAAAGAAAGAACGGCGTCTTTAGGCAGAGATTAGCCTGTAAAACGCGCGACGCGAAACGCGCTGAGTATAAAAGGAAATTGGACGAAAAAGCGCGAAAAAAAGCACGTAAAAAAACCACGCTGGGATTGAAAAAATTTGCGCGTTTGAAAGAGCGCTCTTTTTCTTATAAAACAGAGCCCTTTTCCTCTGAGGCGCAGTATCCTCCTTTCTCTTGCCCGGTAAGTTTTCTATTGTTCATTCATCTCTTGGCACTATGTACTCATGTAAGTTTGTTATAGAACAAGTTGATTGGAGTGGTCTGCACAGGGGGTTTTTTTCCTTAGCCTTTGCCGCGTAACAAAGCGAGGTTTTTTCCCCCTTCTTCGTTACCCCTCCGCCTGAATGTATTCATGTTGCGCTGGTCGTGTTCATGGATGCTCTTGGGTCGTAGCATGACTTGATGTTATCCGCTAAGCGTGTTCTGGTCATTGTTGCAGGAGTGGAGTATGTATATGCCTTGCTCCTTGTGAGGTTGGCATGAGAGTTCCTTTACCTCGCAGTTGACAGGGTGTAAGGTTACGCTAGCGCAACAGACGTGAAGCGGTTCCCCTTCTGCAATGAGGAAAGATGAGGCGTCGCCTGCTGGAGTGTTGCGTTATACCAGCAGTTCTGACCGCCGACCAAAATATGAAAATGATAATAGTAGTATTAGAAGGTGGTAGTAGTATTAGAAGGAGTCTCCCTTTCCCATATACGTAGTAATAGATCACCCACTTGCCCTTGTTTACTATAATGAAGATAGCATCCTCTTGTATGCCAATAAATCAATCCTGCACTTGTTCTTATTACAATGTATACGTTTATTGTTATCATTGCATGCATGTATCACGACGATCTATGTCTATCTTGGTGACCTATGGAAAGGCATTGTGTATGGTATCATGGCAACCAATAAAGAAGTTGAAGGGAACGGGTGTTAACGATCCTGTTGACACGATGAGCAAACGAGCATTCAACCTCACCACACCTCTCGAACAAGATTGCTAACGTGCTTCTCAAGGACACAAGAACAAGAAAAGTGAGGAATGGGAGTACACAATCAAGGTTGCAAGGATCTTATTGACATGGTGGTGGCACCGATCAGCAGCACGTTTGACCGTTGAAGCTCGTGAATGCTGTCAAAAAACATAGTGGCACAGGATAGCTGGTTGTTTGTATGGCAGCAAGTGTGAAGACGATGGTTGCAACGTAGCTAGAAGGACACGTTATTTCTTATCCCTTGGACCTTGCTAGTTTATTCCCTTCTTGCTTGCTGGTTGATCAATGTACTACAAACGAAATAGAAGTCTTGTAAGAAGAAGCATATACCTTTTCTGATACAATAAAGAGTGGTTGACCTCAAGAGAAAAAGTGATCCTCCATTGAGTTTCTGGACGAGAGGCCAATTGGTATGTCGTATCACTTTCGTCTGTGTGCATTAAATTGATAGGGTTTAGAAGATTGGAACAGCTGCAGCGGATGTGATATGGAACCATTACTTGTCATGCACCTACTACTCCTTTGATACATGCTGTTTACGTACCTTCCTAAGGTAGTTATTATCCCTTTTGTGCAACAATCTGTCAACAACGCGAATGCAACCATTGCATGCCATTTCATTCGGTTCAGCACTTTGCCTATCTCTCGACACAATCAATTAGCAGCAAACAGCTCCATTACGCTTACAGCGAGCATAGGTAAAACATAGTAGGTACCTGTTTCACGAAATTTTCATAATGAAGCGTCGAGGCTTTATGAAGACAAAATTGATCAGCGCGCCTGAACACACACTGTGTGCCATTGTCAGGTTCAAGATAGAAAATCCCAAGGTTACATAGACTCCTGTAAAGGTAGATAAATACATACTACGAGATTATGATGTGGTTGTGTAGAAGAGTAAGCTTATGGTACGCCATAGATGCATGTATCGTCAAGCCATTCAACGAGAAGTCAAAGTTTACGAACGAAGCGAGCCCAAAGTTCTTCCTATAGGTGATCCCATGTATACGACATTGACGTGTAGCTGCATCAAGTGATTTCTTTTGAAGAAGTTCGATTCAAGCGAATTTTATTCAGTAAGCATTGTCACGTGCTCTAGCTTATAGTTGCAAGGTGGGTGATATCAAACGTTGTCAAACTCTAATTGAGAAAGGATTGATTGGGTGGTGGTGGTCGTGGCGGTGGTGCAAGATGCATGATCCATCCATCCAAAAATGAAGCGGGATTTCTTTGTGCTTCTCCTTTTTCATGGTCTTGCCTTCCAATCTTGAACTCGAACGAGCAATCCACTGGTTCAATATCCAGCATCGAAAGAATTATGGTGCAGACACAGTGAGTAGCCGTGCAATGTGTCATGTCGCCCGCCCTTTGCTGAACTTTGGTTTTGCGTAGCAGGTACATCCTTTTCACTTGACGACGCGATCAGCAATCTAACGACAGCGAACCCATTGGCTCCCTTTGACAGCAACAACCACCTACGATCAAAGACATTCTACAGATCTCTGAGCTGCCACCACGCGTCTTGACTCGTATGTTGAAATGGACCCCAAGCTTGTACAACGACGATACTGATAGAGTTGTTCCTGCATTTTGTCGATAGTTCGTGATTCTCCAGTCAAATGCTTCGTCGACAACAAGCTCCCGGAACAGTTGATCCATGACTATTATCTTGGTAAGCCTGGATTATGACTCAAGAGGGAAAAGAAGGATCGCATTAACATATGGATCCTTTTTAGCCTTAGTGATGGATTATTTCAAGACCGAGGCACAGCCTATTCTAGAACGATGGATGACAAACAATGCAAGTACACCTTCTTTGAACGACATGAAATACAACTTGAAAAACTAATACGAGATGAATAGGATATGAGTCTGGAGGAATTCATTTCACAATTGTATGCGATTTATCAAACGATTGAGAACCCTCTCAAAATGCCACTGCTTATGTAAGTTTTGGCTGTACAACGAAGTACAATCGACTAAGTACATCTTTATGCAACAACAGCAATAGTCCATTAAGCTCTCCAAAGCTGAAGACACATCTCAAGCAAATCTGTTCAAGAAATCTGCTCACGACGCTGGCGTCTGGAAAAGCTGAATTCGACAGAAAGCGGGATGCATTTTACCTTGAGGGCTTTGCGTTATTTGAGACACGACGACCTTGTTGGGTGCCTGAGCTATTGAATGGATATGACACGCGTGTGCTTTATGAAGATCTTGAAAGCGATATACCCTATTTTACCGACGCTGCCACACTTTCCAATCAGCAACTGCAAGCTATCATTGAACGCATCATCAGCTCGGGAGCCGCCATCATGATGGATGAGGATCCACCCGCTTTAGACGACGCTTTGATTTCATTCAAGAACACATGCCATCAAATTCATGCACTTGGACTTACAGCAGATATGACACCTCTTGTCCAGAACAGGCTGCAAGAAAAGCTGACACTGGATGCTGATTGGGTGGATGACATTGGCCAAGAATCGATCCTTGATGATACCATGCTATGGACACGGCAGGTCTTACTTCCATGGCTCTCGTTTATTTGGTTGGCCCGTGACATAGAGGAAGAGCAGTGGTATGATTTCTTGCGAGCGAAGATCAAAGTCGAACATCTTGCTCGAAAGATATTCTTTGATACAAGGCAAGTATAGTGAATAGCCACTCATGTGAATTTTGTCTAATGATGCTATCACAAAATAGATTGAGCAGGATTTTCGATATCATCACGGAGTATCCTGCTTCTGAAAGTGTGGTTCTTGATCTCAAGGTATATTGCTATTTTCATGATCCATGCCCATCCTTTAATACCTTGTTCTGCTTTAGCGTATTGCATGCAAGAAACGACCTGAAAAGCTTGGCAACGACAACATCTTATTACATCGAATCAAGGAAGCTGTTCTTAAAGAGTAAGTGTTATTGTGAGTAAGAGAGAGAGACTTACTAATGGTGATGGGGGATAGATTTCAAGCGCGACTGTTGAAACTGAGCGTATGGCCTACAGCGATCCTGCAACAATGCGTGTTATGTGTACAATGCCTCCGTGAGCTTGATCCATCGTGTGATATTCTTTTGCCAATCATCGATAGCGTACGCACATATCTCAGGTATCTACCAAAATGAACGACATTGAAGATAAGGATAGCCACTTATGGACAATGATTAGAACGAAACGAAATGATGCTGTTGCAGCCGTTGTGGATATGATACGGGAGGGCGAAGAGTATGGATTATCGGATGATGACATTTACACATTCAAGGAGGGTGAGCTCGAAGGCAAAGAAGAAATGGATGAACGAGGTGAGTTATGGTCTTTGTTAAATGGCATGAAGCGCTTTTTTATTTACAAAGGAAAACAATAGAACGCCTTCGTCGCATTGCTATTGATCCAACTGCCATCTTAATCAGCATGTGTGGTTCGGCTGCCGGTTTTGTAAAGGCCTATCAAGCCAAGCTTAGCAAGGAGCTCTTTATGGTGAAAGACTATGATACGGATGAAGAGATGGCCAAACTCGAGCTTCTCAAGCAGCGATTTCCTGCCAACACGATGATGAGCTGCGATATCATGCTGAAGGACCTTGCTGAAAGCAAACGCATTGACCGGCAGATACATGATGACAATGTGGGAGTACAAGATACATTTCACGGCATGGTTCTTTCACGTCACTATTGGCCTCGGAAAAACGCTGATGATGAGGATGACGAGGATGAGGATGAGGACCCGGAAAAACCAGTGCAGCTGCATCCTGAAATAGTCCAGTAGGTTGGCATAATGTACCCTTTCATGCATGTGGCTCATTGTATATTTCAAAAAAGGTCAATGGAACGATTTGAAGCCCAGTTTAGAGGATACAAGACGGATCGAAAGCTCAAATGGTCACCGACACAAGGATGTATTACTGTCGAGCTCGAATTTGGAGATCGAACAGCCGAGTTTAGAGTGGATTCAATCAAAGCATTGGTGATATCGGTTTTCAATGATTCAGGTAATGTGAGAATGGACCTTCCTCATTTGTCAAGTGGCTAATTTATGCATAGACCAAGCTTTCACAGATGATCAAATTGCCGAAACGCTCAATGTGGATGTGGACTTAGTATTGGAGGCTTTGGAGTTTTGGGAAAAGGAAGGCGTGCTGGAATTGACAAGCGACGGTGTTTTTCGAGTATTAGACGAAGAGCGATAGTAGCGATTATTGTACATCATCATCATCATTATAAAGACGATTGAAAAACAACAACATTGATTGAATTTGCTTCTCCTTTTATACAACAACATATATGTGCATATGAAACTATAATATGACCGGCATAGCAAACAACACCAACATATACAAAAAAAGTGCATAATAAACGAATCTAAATGAGAGGGAAAGAAAAGAGCATACCATCGCCTTGATGAAACTATATACATTGCATATACGTGTGAGACTTTGATCACGTTGATCTTGGCCCTGTTCGCTTGGGTGGTTCTTGTACGGTGGTATCCGGTGGTAGGATATGTCTGCTATGTGGTTTCCAATTGAGTTTAAAGTTCAATCATGCATGCATGTATGTATGTAAAAGGACCCTTACCCTGATGAAGGAATGACAGGCGAATGCATATAACTTTTTGGTTGCGAATGATGTGCTGGATTAGGAGGTGGCCATTGTATAGGACTATTTCCAGTTAAGGGTGTTGAAGGAAATAGATTGGGTGCTGATGGTAAGGGTGGTTGTGAAGGGTGCATAGATTGATGATAGTATTCTGGATATAGAAACATAGAATTGGATGACGACGACGAGGATGCAATAGATGAATTGACAACGGGTGGCTCAGGTGGCAAATGCGCTGCTGGCATACGAATGTTGTGGTTGTATTGCGAAATGGGAGGCGTAGGTGGTGGACCAGAAGTGTAGGGCTGCATTTGTCCCTATAGTGAATAGATTTCTTAATATCAGGCTTAAAAGTAAAACGAAAAGGAGATAGGCATACATACCTCAGGCATGTAAACGGGACGATAGGGCATCATGGATGAAGCTTGCGGATGACGATTAGGATGATGGGGCGGTGTCTCAACACGATACAAATCATGCATGCGTTGCTGTTGTTGTTGTATGTACATATCCGGTGTCTGCAGTGGCTGATGCTGCGATTGATCTTGTATCGGTACCTGCAGATCCATTGTATGTACCGATGTTTGGCTGTCATCGATGTAGTCATCGTCGTCGTCGTCATCGTCATCGTCGTTGTTGTTATTACGCTGATACTTTTTGCCATTTTTCATAGAGCCATTGGTATGTCCAGCCATCGCCTTTTGCTGTTGTTGTTTCTTTTTCTCCATGGCTTCCTCTTTGAGTCTTGCAGCTTCAGCAAACTACAATGAGCCATATGTCAATGCCTTTGTTCTCATTGTTGCCATGGATACGACTTACGTCTTTGTTTGTTTTTCCTTCAAATGGCTTATCATACTATAAAATCAAGCCCATCATTAGTCATGTCATCTTTACAAGCCATTGATTTAGCCATATCTTACCTCTGTGTACTTCATCAGAATGCGATCGATTTGCGTGCTAGAGTATTGGACAAGCTTCCCATGTGCATTGAAAATGATCAAGGCCACTTCACAATTGCACAACACGCTCAATTCGTATGCCTTCTTCATTAATCCATGCTTGCGTTTGAGAAAGGTGACCTATGTATGATGATGCCATTCACCACGTGTGCGTGTGTGTGAGTGTGAGTTTTCGATCCTACTTTATTTACGAGTCTCGTTCTTTTTTTTTTACCTGACGATTACGATCATCTTGGATTGGTTGAATTTTGATCTTTTTACGACCCATATCACAAAGCAAAATCAGCAGAGGGAGAGAAAAGAAGAAAAGGGAGAGAACAGACTTGAATGACAGGACACACTGCCTGGTATTTATATTTTTGAAACGCAGCAACAAGCGGTACGGTAGCCGATTGAGCAGTTGGAGTGGACGAGTGCACGCTGTTTTACGCGCACGCTCATACATCGTCATAACCTTACACGCACACCCACACACCCACGATTTGACCCAGGAGTTTTTTTCGGTTTTGCATGCTGACCACACTGGCTGGCATCATCATCAAAGTTACACAAGCTATGTGCCAAAAATACATACTCGAGATGTTGCCATGTACCACTCGAGCATTTCTGCCACGTAAAAAAAGGGGGAAACGCTACCCTTAATAGACTTTGTTGCACAAGTTGAATGAAGCTTCGTTCCGGCTATGTTATTGCCTTGTTGTTGTTGTTGTAAAATCTCAGGTGAGACCCTGTGTGAGAAAAAAAGGGCGATGATCAATAGCATCGGATTACTACTGATGCCAAGGTTACCATCCTCATCATGGTATCATGGCAACAAGGCATCATCATGTAAACGTATCATGAGCAATGTTCCTTTACTACAATAGCCATTAGGTATGTATGTAGCATTGATCTTTTTTTGTTCTAATGGATAAAGCCACCACCAACATGATTGTTATTTCAGCACATGGAGCACGACGACGATCGTCGATTTTGAGTTATTGTATTAAAAATGTACTGCAGTTATAAATAGTGTATCCTTTTATTGCATCCACCGTGCATGGTTACTACTGGATGATGAATTCACCCGGTTGTCCAGGGGAGAGGACAGGGGAGAATTGAATGAGTGAGAAGGTGTAGAGATACAAAATGAGGCAAGGATATAAGGTGATTAGGCTGTCTGACACACAACGCTTTTTTCTAATTTTGGGCTCCAACAAAGTGGATGCTCGCGTGGACATGTGCATAATTGCATGTGGAGCAACACCTTGTATGTCCATGCACATTCTCATGGGTAATCCCCTTCTTTTTTCCTTTAACGGATGATACGCCATGTAATCTTTTTATTTCTCGTGCTTAATTCGAGGCTTCAGCCCCATTCCAACATGTCATTTAACAGGGCCAATAGATTGAAACGGAGCCCACTATGAGTGTGTGGGTGGTGTAGTGAAGAGGCACTAATGACTTTTTTAATGACAGGCAGCACCACGTATCCGCGGCTAATAATAATTGGGCATTGTGGCGTATATACACAACCACCGGTACCCGACACACCTAATTGCGCACAACATACAACAACCAACCATGCACAGGTTTCTGATCTGAGACAACCCCATTTGCTAAAAAGACCCCATGCTGTCATACATGCCTAAATACCCAACTTGGTTGAAAAGGCAAATACCCTTATGATAATGCATTTTCATTTATAGCTATTGTATGATGCTACATGTACCTGAACATTGCTTATGGCGTTGTTGAAGGTGTGCATAGTAGTTGTAGTGCCACTCTACGTATGTTGCTGATGCTCCGTCCAAAACTCCTATTGTTTCTTCCCCGTGCCACGATCTTTGTTACTGCGTATGTATGACATCTCCCATACTCATCGGGTGTATCTATTTTAAAACAAGTATCCTCGCAAGTGACTGTTACCATGCTTACATAAACGAGACGGGTATTGAAAGGGTGTGTGTGCGTGTGTGTGTGTGGATGATGCCTTTTACAAGTGGCGGGACAAAGAAGCAGGCAAGATGTCTGTGCACACAATCGCGGTGGCGACCGGGCATAAGGAATGGTGGTTGACGTGGATTACAAAGTGAAACGGTGGTACAGCTACGCCACACACACGCTAAGTCTAATTGACAATGAACATCCATCATCCACATGGCATATTACTTTATACTTCATTGTGGCGAATCTCCAATAAAACATAAACTTGGCCATACATTGATTGAAATAAAAATACATTTGTTGTATCTTCCTTGGTTAATTCATTGTTACACGAGACCCTGTATGTCATCATCATCATTAAGATACACCAATCAATGGGAAAAAGAAGAGAGGAGCAAGGATGATATAGGTTTGAAATTGATTTTTTTCACCTTATACAGAATCGAAATGACAAAAAGATCAAAACTATGGTAAAGTGTATTAAAGAAGAAGCGAAGCGTGACGAATAAAGAAAAAAAAAGAACTGAAAAGGACATGCTCGAAATGCTTAATTAGTTTATCAGGTAAACAGCCATAGAGAACAAGCTTAGCAGTGGGTGCCGAAACTCGTTCAGAAAGAAATAAATCATCCCTCGTTGAAAATAAAGAAAAATAGAGGAGATGAAGGTAAGCCTTGGGGGGAATCTTGAGTGTTATGGATGGTTGGAAAGTTTTGTGCATGCGTATGGGTTTGAAGGTGTTGTGTGTGTGATGAAAACTTTTACATGGCGCCCATTTGGTACATTCGGTCAAGAGCTTGCTTTTGCAGCACCGAATCTTGGAACCTGGATGATGATGATGATAAGGTCAGCTCATCATTTCTAGTACTACTTGTACCATGCACGCATGTATGCCACGCCACTTACTTTCGTAGTTGTTCATTTTCATGCACTAATCGTTCAAGTTCGGATAGCAATGCAGCTTGTGTACTTTTGAGATGTGTCAAGTGTTGGACAGCTAAAGTAGAATGAATGTGTTAAAAAGGGGGTTGTGATGATATAATTATAGAAACCCAGTATCCATGGAAACCACCCCAAAACTTACTTCGATGGAGCAAGGTAGCTTTGCTCATCTTTTTGTTGCCACATCCAGGCAAATGTTGTCGTAATTCATCAAACCCATCCTTGATCTGGGCACGCCTTTTTTGTTCGGATTGAATATGGATTTGACGACGCATCTCTGCAGCTGATAAACCGCTTTCAGGATCGTTGCCATTGTTATCCAAATCATCCGAAGAGCCATCCTGTTCATCGTCCCGTTGATGTCGTTTGCGCTTTTTGCTGTTTGAAGTACCATTCTCATACGTCTCCTTCGAGTATTGATGAAACTCGGGCAAAAATGACTCTGGTAGCTTGTTCACTTGTGCCAGCTTTTCCGAGATGACTTGACCAGCGGGTGGTGCTGCTGTGGTAGTCGGAGAACATGAAAGAAGCGGGGGAGTCGTAACAGGGGGAGAGTGCACCACCGACAAGCAAGAAGATGAAGACGACTCATCGGGGCTCGAAGGTAAAAAGGCTTGATGCTGTTGATGATGATCCAAGGCTGTGCCAGTGGTCGTAGGAATAGGCATCGCACCCAACGCTGCTGCTGCAGTGGCCGTAGCAGTAACAGGCTCGCACATATAACCCATACCATCTATAAGATGACATGTTAAAATCTCTCCTACTACAAGTACTCGTATTCACTTGCAAATATCACTTTTTTTTTTTACCTGAAGGATATAGCTGCGCGTCATAGGACTCGAGCTTGGGAACATCGGTGTAGGTGTTGGAAATGATGTATTCGTCAAAACCAAAGTCAGATTCCATTGCTGTTGTTTGCGGTTCGGGAATGAAGTGAGAAAGGGAAGAAAGGGAGATTGCTCAACGAAAAGGGTTGTAAAAGAGGAGTGTGTGTGTGATTGTGTGTGATTAGAAAGAGGCAAAGGGCAAGAGTTGGTTACTATCGTTTGGTGCGTGTGCTAGGAAGTAAGTAAACCAACAAAGAGGGAATAAGGACAACGGTAAAGAGTGATTGCTGTCGAGAGAGAGGGTTATTTGTTTAAGGGAGTGTGAGTGGGCTGAAAGAAGAGAGCGAGAAGCTGTGAAGGACAGTAAGTGTGTGAGAGAGGGAAGAAAGGAATAAGGCGATGGAATGGGACATGGATCGTATTTTGCTTTTTAACGTGGTACAGACTTGGAAATCTTTTCTTTTACCTCCTGCTCCCTTTACACATATGTATGTGGATAGCGGTGCTCATAGGATGATGGGTGAATACATAATAATATTATAGCATGTAGGTGAATCACAAGGGGGGGTGGGTGGAGAGGCAGGTTGACAGACCCGCCTGTTCTTGGATTACCCAATGCGTTCCTGAATGATAATGATGATGACGCTTTTTACTACTACGACTACTACTACAACTACAACCACTCACTCTATGACTCCCTTATTTCCTTCTCCCCTTCTCCCTTACTCCCAGATCCATCTTCCATCTTGTTCATCCCTTGCCACTATTCAAAAATTATATCACTCTCCTTCCTATTCTAGTGGCAAGCGGGCTTCTTCTCCTGCAATAAAAGAACTGACACTAAGCCTTAAGGTCCCATAAAAACGCCAATCACCGTTTCGGAGACCAATAGCCCTCAAGTCCGCTTACCCTTACCCTACTACACAATCCATGGCTATGACCCTACTTGTAAGCGAATGGCAGCTCAAGATGATCTCAATCGAGGCACCAATGTTGTGTTGCATTAATTGACACGCCATGTATTCAAAATACCATGTATCCAAACGATTTTGCCTTAATGCTGCAGCATGATGATGTTGCATGAATCATCCTTTTTCAAATTTACAAGCATAGCCCTCTTCACATCCATCGAGCAAAACCATGATGCGTAGCTCTAAACCTAAAAATCTTTACTATCCTCCTGTGTCAATGGGTACATGGTATGTGAACCTGTTTCGATACTCATGTCGTTTGTCCAACATCATCATGCATGTAGTGTCACACAATCTGTACGCTGAGTTGCATTTGAGGAAACTCATATCTCCATTACACCACGGCGCTTTGGCCCGAGCATTTTCTTCTTCGCTCTTTTTCTCTCCTCATCTCCTCCCCTTCGTAGACGAAAAGGAAATTCTGTAAAGACATAAATGACATGGGCTATATATACATGCATCTAATATGTGAACAAGGGGGAAGCTTAGCTGTCATGGTGATAAGCGCGGCTTTGACGCTTGTCATTTATAAAGATGATCTTTTTTCTTTTTACTTTTTCAAAGTTGCTTACCGATCTCCCCACCACACAACCCCCTTTTGCCTGCTCCGATACAAGTCTAGCATGTACATAGGTAAATGGATTGGATACCGATTAATAACAGGCCTCTAGAATCTATTCTTGTACATCGTATGGTTTTCTTTGAGTATGCAACACGAAGCTCATTTCATGCCATCAGCCATGTCCATTGTGTCCTTGTATGCTCTTTATTTGATGATACAATGGCGCACAGATCTTATTGTGGCCGTTGCTGGAACAAAGAATTGAGGCGGCGTTTTGTACACAGTGGTCATTGTTGCCCCTGTAAATTAGATGATGGTTGCCCAAATCTTTCAAAGGACATACCATTACTCTTATTGAGCCAACTCAAGGTGCCCTATAGATTCCGTTGCTATGGTGACGCATGGATGATTTTTGGGAGGCTGGGTGATACAGTGGTTAGTCCTCGTAGAAAAGTGTGGTGTGTGAACGGCTTTCAATATCCGAGATTACTTTCCTTCTACAGTATCTTGTATGAGCAAAAAAAGACAAGCTGCCTATGAGTTGTGGGTCGATACTTGAACCATCACCATACTCGAAAATGTTGCTTGATAGCGACTTTGCATGATGAAATTAACACGTATCAACTTCCCAATCTTTGCATACAAACGCTTCATTAATCAATTGATACGACGGTATGCATGTTTGCTGATTAGCTATCAGGTACTACTTGTCGAAATTCAATACAAACCATAACCCTACGTATGGTTTTACGTGGCTCGTGCGCATCATGAAAATGTCAGGTTACTCAAATCTAGTTGAAGAAGTGTGCTTCAAGAGGAGCATCTGCTCATCCATTTATGCTACAAGCGAGAATCACGCCATATTGGAGCCAAAGTTAACATGCATAAAGCAGATAGATGCTTCCCTTTTGGAAGCCACGAACGCACCCATGACTCGTTGCTCCTTATAAGGATTACCTCTTGAGATCGAGATTGCATCCTTTTCTTTTAAAGTGCCAGCAAAGCTCAAAGGTGTGATCTCGCTGATTGGCATGTGCTCATTGCCCCACAAGTTATGTATCCTACTCAGTCGGAGTGGGTTCATGCTGCTGTTAAAAGTTTGCATGAAAATGTTTCACTTTTTCATATGTGTGGGGAAACGATCATCAAAAGATTATCGGCACTGGGGGGTTCCCTTGAAAAGAACCATACAATGACCACAGGATACAAGTCGCTTTATTTGATGTTTGTTTACGTGACAGCTTTGCAGATGACCAAACTCTACATAGTAGGCAGGTGTTACAATCATGGATGAATCCTGGAAAAGTTTCAAAGCCAAATGCTAGTGCATAGAGGATATAAATGCGCCTTTTGCTTTTTATTTTTTTTCTCATTTGCACCTTTTACTTAACATCACACCACCCCCACAATGGTCAACGCGTCTATTGCAAAGCAAAACTTTTCGACTGAGGCCGAAGATGTCATCAACAGCCAAATCCAAATAGATCAAATTGCCCAACAACAATACCTTTCGACTGCAGCATACTTTGGGCGTGACGATATTGCTCTCCCTGTACCGTTTTATAGCATTTCCTTGCATCTCATACGAAATTACTCATAAATTTATTAGGGGTTGGAAAAGCACTTTTTAGAGCAAGCTGAACGTGAAGGTGAACGTGTACAACTTTTGATTGATTATCAGGAGACGCGTGGTGGGGTTGCCTTGATCAAAGATGTTCCTCAACCCAAAGTACGTTGTCTTGAAGAAGAGAAAAGAGACACTGCAACGACATCTAATTTATAATGATAGGCTGAATATGGGACTGCAAACATAGCTATTGGTACGTGTTGTTTCTAAAATGGTGGTGGTGGTGATTTATTATTGTTGACAAAGGACGTGTATATGATGTTAGAGGCCAGCCTTGTTCTTGAGAAGGAGGTGAACGAGTCACTTTTGAACATGACGCGTGTTGCCATTAATTCAGACGATCGAGAATTCAAACACTACTTGAAGTAAGCCTGTGGTTCGCTTGTTTACGATATGCGCATGACCCAACAACAGGAGCCTAATACTATCTTGGCTTGTAACACAACAGGAGCAAGCATTTGACGGAACGTGTGAATGCAATTGAAAAAGTGTGCAAGGGATTGACTCAATTACAACGTACCAAAGGTGAAGGGCTTGGATTGCATCTCTTTGATCAAGCAATCTACCACAATGATGGCGAATTTACTGTTGGAAAGTGAGAAGAAGAAAATAAAGTATGATTGTCATCACTTTTGTGTATAAATTAGTCGTCGTATTCATTAGAAACACGTACTGCTCCACTAGCAAACATCCATTTCCATAAGAACATGCTTTCATCATGCTGCTTTGTATCACCGCAACAACAAGCTCAACATTTACATGTAAAAGTGTGTATGTATGTATGGGGTGATTACTATATCAGTGACCCCGAAAAGGTCTCCTGGCAGATCATGTAGAAGCCTTATCACGCACTTTAGGAACGACGCATTCATATCACATCTTTGTTCTTTTCTTTTCTTTCTTTTATTTGTTCCTCTAGACAATGTCACACAACGTGCAGTTACCCAACAACCCTCCTCATCGACCACGCCATCAGCATTCACGATCGCAGCAATTGACGTCTACACAACCTTCGTTGACATCACGTCGACATCAGCAGCACCATAGTATCTCCATTGGGAGTGGTTCTCCAAGGGGGTTTCTCGACCATTTCGTTCATCAGCCATCGCAACTCCATGGCCCTATTCCGACTTCACCTATGCCGACAAGTAACACATCGATTGATATAGAATTTGATGGGGACACTCAAGTGATCATAAGACCCAATAGGATAGTCAAAGGTTAGTTATCATCTTGCATATTGGATTCCCCCCCACCAACGCTATTCATGACATGGATGATGCATTGCATGTTGTAGGCAAAGTCATTTTACATGCAGTGGATCGGCTTTACTTGACACGCATTCGAATCAAGGTATGATGATTGTTGTGGGATCGAAGTTTGGATCTTGTTATTCAATGATCTCTTAGTTTTATGCAGAGGAGACGGCCATGATAAAGCTGGATGATGGATTATGTCAACAAGCAACGACGACCTTTTTTGAGACGGAGCATACAGTATGGGGTGATGAAATGAAACGTAAGTCAGCCAAGAAGGAGGGGGGAGGCGTTTATCATCATCTCCCCTTATTAACGCCATGATTATGGATATAGCTTATGCACAATCACCATGGGAGGAGCTGGATGCTGGAAAACATGAATTTCCTTTTATCTTAAAGGTAACATTTATTATGCATGTTTACTACTACTCTCGCTGACGCTAATAGATGATTGCTTGATAATGTTGCAGTTCCCCAATGTTAATTACCCACCTTCTGTTGATGACCCTCCTGGATTCAGTATTCGATACATTTGGTGTGCTCATGCTGATGGCCCTGCTGGACAAACCAATACAATGAGCAAAAAGTGTATCACGCCTTATCGACCCATCATTGCTGCTTCTCCAGGTACGTACACGTATGCTTGCATAAAGGGATGATGTCACATTGCTGAATGTAGTATACACCATGTAGATAAGGATTGGACATTTCGAACCACACTTTTCAAGGAGAACCATGGAGGATCTAAGAAACAGCATGCTCTTGCACACTTGGTGGCCAAATTCAACAAGCAATGCTATTGTCCAGGTAAGTGTATATTCCTAGCTAATATCGACGACGATGTAGTAACATGTTACTACTTTAGATGAGCTTTTATCCATGCAATTGAACATGGTGCCATTGAATTCTGATATCAAGATCACCAACATGGCATACAGGTTTCGACGTCATCATCAAGGAAGATTAGCGACACAACGAGGCACTGCTGTTCGACAACAAACCCATGAACTATTGGATGCCACCATACCAGAACCATCAACATCATCCTCCATTGTCTTTTCGATTCCTACATTGATGGTGTCACCCACCTTTTCATCTCGCCATATACGTACAACATATGATTTGTTACTGAGAGTGACGATGGAAGAGACCCATTTCTTGAAACGATCCACCACCTTCCATTGCGAATGTTCAATACCCATCCATATTGCCAATTTACCTTATGATGAAATGATGCGGATTCCAGACCTGTATTCCATCGAACGCTATACCCAATCCAAACTATCCCCTTTCTTTTATGATGATGGCCAAGATAATGAAACAACATCCCCTCCTGGTTATTACGCTGGACATGATCGACATGAACGTACGGTCTATTGGAGCATGCAAACTTCACCCAAATTCAACAGCAACGGATGCAGTGCAGTAACACCTACCACCACAACAGCCTCAAGCAATGGCGGCGGCGGTGGTCTTATGGGTTGTAGTAGCACGACAAGCCATCATCAACGTGGTAGTAGTTTGCCAGATATCGGTGAAGCCAATATCCTTCTTAGCTCGTCAGATGAATGGTCATAGAAGAAAAGCATTGGAACATCACATAAACAAATGGCAGTAGTAGCAGGAGGAATGAAAAATGATTGCATGAGGATGATAGAAAGGATGGCTTTGTGAATCCATTTTATGAGCCCGTAGTCTTCAACAATCCTATGTGTGTAGCTGATGCAACGATTTTATGGATTGGAATTGACAACATTTATGATGCGTGGGTGGGTGGGGGTGGGTGGCATGAAATTTATGCAGGTTTGACCCATTGTACGTCAAAAGGCCGACGCATATAGGCTCATGGTTACACAGGGTCCGAAAAGAAGAATCAGAGATTATCTTTGGTGAGACCTCTCTCTCTCTTCTTTTTGCGAGTTTGTTTTTGGTACGGTGGGAATCCATTGTACGTAAGCTAAGGGGTATGCATACCGCTTTAGAGGGAGACCTTGTTATAGACTCCGTCGGCGGCTGCAGTTCATCATGATAGAGGAGCGCTTCGGATTGGACAAGGATCACACTGAGTCATTTTTCTTATCGATGTAGTCTACAACAGTACCACCACTTCCACCACTTGCACACATGACATTGAACATCACATTTTTTTCACGTGAATGACGATCGGTGTCTAGCTATATATATAATGCTTATTGGGGCCCTGTAACAATAGCTGTCAAGATTGTTGCTGCTTGTAAACAACATAAACAAGCGGCTACAGCTGCCTGTGGATGGTGTGATTGTTGGTTGTGGTGGGTCGGTGGGTGAACACAGAAATGGAAAATCATGCCTATTTCGATAGGACCGATTCGGGAGAATGATTACTACAGAATATCTGATTTTATTTTCTTTTCTACATGACAACGCAAAGGATGCAGAAAGAGAGAGAGGGAATACATGTGTGTGTGTGATTAGCAAAGTACAAAAAGATGCGGTTGATCGCTTATATATGTATATGATTATGAGGTGTGTGTGTGGATATACTAAATTGGACATTGTATGTGTGTATGTATATAAATGTGTGTGTGTACGTACAGGTGTTGAGACCAAAGAAAGAGGGAAAAAGAGATAAATTACTGCTCTGAATAACATGGAGGTGGTCCCCATTCGGGTTGTAAGCAAGCTGGTGCCTGTTGTGAAGATGCTGTGGTGACGGTGGTGGATGAAGTCGTCATCGTGTTGCATACACCACCCAATGATGAAGAAGCCGCAGGTGATAAAGTAGGTGAGGGGCGATGAATGGTGGATGGTAAAGAGGAAAACAGCATAGAAGTAGGTCGTTTGCCTTTGGTCGCTTTAGAAGTGGGCGTTGTTGTTGTTGCTGATGATGTGGGTCGTTTATCTTTGGGCATTTGCTTGAGTTGACAAGGACATCGATTGCATGTGCCCCAAACAGCATCTTGAGTGATGGGCCATCGTTGTAACCAAAACTCGGTTGTATTGCTTGCTGTTGTGGTCATTAAAGGATTTCCCTTTTCGATGGTTTCATAACTGGGAGGAGGCGGTAGAATTGTTTGACGTTCATCATCGGCTGCCACAAGGCGACAATCAAGCAAGCGTACAGGCGTCCCCAATGTCACCTTGAAAGCTTTGCCATTCGCTTCAAGGACCACCATGAGATGCAACCAATGGCTGATTGAAATGCTGGCATGGGTCATGTTGGGAACCAAGGTATGTTCACATGTCGGCACCGGCATGACAAAACGGCCTTCAAAGTATTCGCCTACTCGCACAGGCTCATCCAACAGTTTTAGATTGAGTAATTCACCTTGCTTTGGATCATCGGTTTCTTCTTCAGAGGTCGTATATGCGTTGTTGCCACCTCCTTGATGTTGTGGATCATCGGGTAATCCCTTGCTGGTATCTCTATTTGTTGCTCCTCCTGGTGCTGCTGCTGCTGCTGCGGATGTGGTGCTATTGGCATTGTAAAGATCATCGGACCAATGATGTCGATGGTGTCGATATCGTCGTGATAAGGTTGTTGTATTGGGTCGTTGCTGATGTTGTTTCTTTCCCACATCAAGTGATTGAATACTGCTTCCACTGCTGCTTTCATCATGCTCCGTTGGGTAACCATAGGCCCATTTAAGCACCATGGCAACCGCTTCGGTATGTTTGCGTGTTTCAGGTTGACCTTGCTTGCCATAGTAATCACCAGGCACTTTCATTGTATAGTCTCGAGTCTCGGAGATGCGTGTTACTATGGAGCGGATCTTGATATCATCGGTCAATGGTTCTAAAAGCACTTCCACACCCACGCTGGTGCCAATGGCAATCGCTGTTCTGTCAATGCTGAGCCGATATCGTAAACCATATTCAAGGGTGCTGGCAGGCAAGTTCCAATTATCAACGGTACGTCCTGCCATTGAATAAGCAAGCCGATCATGTTGCTCATCAAGGGCTAGTCCTAGATGGAATTGGCCATAGTACGATGGATGAATTTGGCCATCATCTTGGTCTATGGCGTAATATCGATCAAGACTGGTACGTCGATGAGCCCCTACTGTAGTTGCTTGATCAGGTGCCTGAATAGAAGGTTGTTGTTGTTGTTGTTGATTATCAGCTTGTGATGAAGATTGAGCATCGTCATTGTTCGTGTTGGAGGGTGTTGACGTTGTGGGTGGTGCAAGACTTGGAATAGGCTCTATGGCTCGTACAAGTCGTAAATCAGCTGTGGCTACTAATTTTTGCCTTTTCCCAAAGCGAGTCCAATCAAGCCAACTAGCATGTGAATCATCTTCGGTTGACCGACGCAAGGTGGCTGTGAGCTTATATGAGATATCGAGACGATCGGGTATATGCAATGTAATTGGAAGAGATCCAGGCAAAGGAAACTCGAAAGGGAATCGCTGGATACCCGATGGCATGATGCCTTGTGAATTGGGTGGCAATAATGATAGCTCAATCACATGCAATTTGGTCTCGATAGGTTTGCCAGTGGGTTGTTTATCCATGATTTCTAAGTGTGCACATCATGTCAGGAAAAAGGACCCCCTGGAGCGAGTGCTGCTTTTATAAATGTATATACCTCGCCATGGATAATATCGTTGAATGCCTTCAAAGACGAGTGAAATGGGTCCTTGAATGGCTGTGTCTTTGGGAAAATTGACAATCACTTCGCCTCTCACAATGATTGTGCCTGTTGTATTGCCCAAGTAAGAGACTGGCTCATCGAGTATCAAGCGGAAGACATCTTTCTTTTCGGGTATCAAGCGTGACATGATTGTGAAAGAAAAGAAAAGGGGAACTGTGAAACAAGGTGCTGGGAAACGTTCTTTTTATACAACTTTAGTGCTCCGGGGCTCGGATGGTTCGTGGGGGATCGTCGTTCGAGATGCTTTTTGATCACCATCTTCATGCTGGCTGGCGAAAAAGACAACTGTAACATAAACATTATGCTGCGGTTGTGTCGCCATCCCACATGGGGGTGATGATGGAACGTTACCATTACGTGTATTCTCATATCAATCTCGATGTGAAATCCCAATCTCTGCTGAGTCATTCAAGACGCTATGTACAATGCCAACATGCCGTTTTGGATGCTACATCCCTACGCACACACATCCATTGATTCAATAATGCCTTTGTTAGCATTCAAAGCGATTGGCTTTTGCTTATGATGACAAATACAAGAGCTTCCCAACATTGAATTGGCTGCACATATGACCATGAACAGCGTGCTCCCAACCCCCACGTGGCACTGTTTGTACAAAAGCAAAAAAAAAAAAAAGATACATCCCAAGCGGGTTACATGTATTCCCATCTGCCCATTTTACAACTCCAAGACTTATAAAATGTGGCCCCCCTACTTTCTTGGTAATGTGATGATGTGTGAGTGAGTGAATGGGAGAGAGGATCTCCAACATGAGTGTATAGGGATGGAGGGTTCTAGTAGAAGTAGTTGTAGTGAGTCACTCAAAATACTCTCTCCTGGTAGGGCCACAAGAAAAATCCCCGCGGTAAAATGCGCGAGCAAATACCACACAACCTGATCTCGCTTTGACTCACTGTTGTGTCGCTTGACCTTTGTGTTTCCCTGTACAACATGGAATGATGTTATAGATGTGCCAAATTTGGCCGAGACCATGCTAAAGGTTGGAGCGATCCACTGCAGGTAAGCCTCTCTTCCTCGGATCTTTCTCTTTTTGTGCTATTTTGAGGCTGGTTGCTTGTCCCTATTTGCCTTGCTTGGTTAAATGTTTGATGTCGTATGGGATCACTGGTGTACATGGATGTCATTTTCTTTAGCTGTTTACAGAATAACATGCACGAGTTCAAGGCGTCTAGATTAATAATACAGCCTTTGCTGCTGATGTACACGTATTTTCATTCTTCCCATGATACATACGTATGTATGTACATGCTTGGTGGGTTGCTTTCTTATCTGATTTCAACACACACACACACACGCACACGTACACGTACACGTACACCTCATCCATGCCGTCAAGAATGTCAAATCATGTATCATCATTCATCCTGCTTTCATGGTTACATAACATAGAGGGGGGTTTTATGCATCATGATGGTAGAAAATTTGCGCAGCATAATGATGCCATGATGGATGGGTTCCGATGCTTTGGTTTATTACACAAGAAAATATAAACATGATATCCTGGTATACCATGTGTCTTTGTCATGGCTCGCTGTTTCTGTTGTGATAGGGTAATGGTGAATCCGTGAAGCCGGGTAAGGTAGCAGCAGCAGGTGCTGCGGATGTGGTAACAGGTAATGAAATACGTTCCATGGATGAAGGTACTGAAGCAGTAGCAGCAGCAGGGTGTCCCATCAATAGCAATGATGGTGTGTTGGATTCAGGTGGTGGTGTGGGTGTATATGCAGGAGGAGGGGGAATAGTGTCAAGATGGTGGTATACTTCCTGCTGCTGTTGTTGTTGTTGTGAAGAGGCTATAGAGGTGGAGGATGATATTGAATCCGAGCTATGGATATAAATGGATGGGTGTGGTAGCTGTAATGGTGACGATGATTCCCCTAATTCCTTTTCTGTTGGTGCAGAAGGAGCTGGTTGTGCTGATGTTGATCCAGCATTGTGGGGTGGGATAATAATAGTGGATTCATCGGATGACGATAATCGATCATGATTGTTGTTGTTGTGTATCCCTGATACAGCATTACCAGCACCACCTCCAGCGTCTTGCCAATTTTCTGGTTTGGTGCATGGCTCATGATTGCAATTGGAAAATGGGGGTTTGGGTGATATTGAATGAGTAGAATGCATGGATGAGCATGGTGAGTGATGCTTATGGTGATGATGTGCCTTTTTGGCTTCTCGTTGTTTTTTATGTTTGCGTATCTTGAACCATGCAAAGATGATGGCGCATATCACCACTGCCGTCCCACTGATGCTACACACAAGTACCACCACAAGCGTCATATCGTGTAACGCATTTTGATTATCCTCAAGTTGATCCGCAATGACGCTGCTGCTGTCATTTGCATCCTTTAAAGTTGTTTCGGTCATGTTGTCGTTCGCTGCCACCACCACCGTTGTGACGTTTAAAACCACTGTTTGGTCATCATCATCATCATCTTGTTGTTGTTGTACAGTGGATGTTGGTATTGCTGCTGCTTGTTCTTGTTGTCTTTTTAAATAGGCATTCGCCACTGGTTCAACCTGGTACCATGTTTCGGGGGTGGGTGCTGCTGGTGTAATAGAGGATGGTGGTGATGGTAATAATAATGCCAGCCGATTCTCATCTCCCTGTGCAAAAGCAAGAAGTACAAAGAAGAGAGCAAACGCTAGGATCGCCAAACGCATCGAAAATACATAAAAAAGAAAAGAAGAAAAGTGGATCAACCCCCCTCTAATGGCACACAATGGTGTATAGGTTGTCTGTGTGCTTCCACAAAAAGAACATGAGTTGGTGCATTTCAATCTCAAATTGCCGGCCTTGTGCCGTATTATTAACACGAGCCTACATCAACAGCATTCTGCATTCACCTGTCGTCATTCTATCCTGTACATCAGCCTCGTTAAACCCGCGCACCTTGTTTTAAGCCTCTTTGTTTTACACTTTAGATGCTCGGAATGCGTCCTAAAAGACATCATGGTTGGCTATTTAAAGAAGATGATCTACCATGTCGATATTGGCGACCCATTACAAACGTGTGGGATCATCCACCTTTGTTCTACAATATGTGTTTCAGGAATGCGTATACATATGAGCACCTGACTTGGATGCTTCCTCCACCCACCATTGATGAAGCATCAAGTGCCATCACAATCAGCATGTGCACGTGACATTCTATACTTTATGGATCATGATGTTATTGCAACAGCATCAATGGCATTATGTATAATTGATATGCATACAAAGAGGATACTTAGTCTATATGAGTATGTGTGTATGTGTGTATGCCTTTTATCTATTGGTGCCCTATGTAAATGGATTGGGAATCAAAAGAAGGGGAGTGCATGTCATGCACCGATGGCTAGCCGAGGATGATGATCATTGTCAAAAGGATGATGGCAAGTCATATAACAAAGAAAACAACAAACTTCCTGCTTTAGAAGTCAATGATATCATGGATAAGAGTGTTCCAGGATGTGATTATGGCTTTGTCACTTTTATAGTCTCCTTGTTGAATGTACCATCATTGAGGAGCGGGGGGAGGGTGGTGGGAGGTGTTCAAGATAATTGCGAAAACGGGAACGGATGGAGGTGGAGTAAGAGA